>NC_137117.1:12517044-12652044 GCF_949357685.1 Gobio gobio | reverse complement strand
AGAAAACATTTAAATAAATATCAGCCATAAATAATCAGTTGCATGTCTATTTTTGTTGACAAAAGTTACAATAAAATGTCAACTAGGCTGACTAGATGATATTATTATTATTAATAGTTTTAAATGACAATTTTATATTATTTAACAATATATATTTAAATAATCAATTCAAAATATATAAATCAGTGAAATGTTACATTTATTAACAAAAGCTAAAAATGATTGAAAAAATAGGAATATTAGTAAAACAATTAATACATTATAAGCAAACATTTAAATTAATATCAGCCATAAATAATCAGTTGCAGGTCTATTTTTGTTAACAAAAGTTACAATAAAATGTTAAATAGGCTGACTAAATATTATTATTATTATTTTATTATCATTAATAGTTTTAAATGACAATTGTATATTAATACTTAACAATGTATATTTAAATAATCAATTTATAATATATAAATCAGTGACATGTTACATGTATTAACAAAAGATAAAAATGATTGAATTTTTTTTGGGAATATTAGTAAAATAATTAGTAAATTATTTATAAGCAAACATTTAAATAAATATCAGCCATAAATAATCAGCTGCATGTAACGTTATATGCTTGTTAACAAAAGTTACAATAAAATGTCAACATGGCTGACTGGTTTAAAAGAACAAAAAACATAAAACAACATTCAATCAGTAAAATGTTACATACAGGATATTAACAGAAGCTAAACAAAAGTAAGATGGTTGGTTTGGGGGAATCATAGACATAATATTGATATATAAATATGTATATTGTAATAAAAATCGACTGGGTTAAAATTGCGTTTGACAGGGATAATTATGTTTTTAAATAGCATCACAGGCCCAAATCCCTCAACAACTCGTACAATAAAAACGGAAATCTATCGATTTATACATTAATCTACTACATTAACAAATTATCTCACTCCACACACAGTTATGAATGAGATTTCTGAGGCTTTGTATGCGCTGATGTTGATGGATCAGACTGAGGCCTGTAACACAGGACAACACCCCTGACCAAAACACAGCGAAAACAGCCTTATTTCACACTAAACCACAATACCTGGACCCTTCGGAATGATCTAATTATAAGCTACAAACATGTAAAATGACACATCTTCATCATCGACTGGCTTATTTGAATATATTTTAAGATATTTGGTGATTTTGCTGCGTGTTGTCTGAATGCCTTTCAGTTTAACTGTTACTCACCTGACAAAATAACCGAAATTGCGCCTCTTTCTTTCAGCGACGATCAGATTTGGCTCATCTGCTAGTCACCGGATGCTGGATCATTGTTCGTTTATTGGCGTAAATCGGTCGGTAACGTTAGAATTCGCTCGACGCAGATGAACACAATAATGTTTTCACGGCTCCTCTGTGATAATAAAACCGCTGATGTGTTCGTGCGCATCCGCTCTGCGCATAACTTACGCAGAACCTCACAAAATACGTCCCTCTCATAACATCAAATACGTGTTCGTGTTTTAATAGTGTTTAAATGGCTGAGAAACATTACATTAACGTGTAGGGATCCGTATCATCCTGAATTATTTTGCCATTTAGCAATTTTACATCATAATAGTATTTGGTGCTAACAAAAAAGCAAGCATTATAGCTAGTAGCCTACTTCTATAATTCATCTCAAGCAACAGTTAAATCGACCTATTATGGGTTATTGACGTGACAGGGCATTTTCATTGTCACACAAGATAAAAATGAACATAATTAGTAGGCTATTATTGTCATAATTTAAAATTCAGAAAATGGTTAAACATGTTTTTGTCTTACATGGGCCTGTTGTCATAAAAACAGCTTTGTCTTTACATTTTTGAGTCAAATCTTACATTTTTCCTATGGTGTGACTGTCTCAAGGTTCAATTAGCCAACAACATTTATAAAGTAAAAAGAAAAGCATACAAATGTTAATAAATACCCCAGGCATAATTTTACACAAGTGTCTATTTTAATAAATGACAATAGGCCTAATTTTTTGCATCCACATATTTCTAAAAGAGGAACATTTTGTCACTGATGTCCTCCGGTGTGACACCACATCCTGATTTTAAATCAGGCACTAAGTTTAACTAGTTGAAGGACCCCATTTACGTTACTGTGAAGCCCATGACATGTGCACATGGTAAGTTTTTGTCTCAGAATTGTTCAAATATTTAACTTTTTTGGAACCACTATTAAAGTGTAAAGTTTTGTTTGGTGTGACACTCCAATATTCTTAATTCTTTCTATGTCACAACATAGGACACATTTCAGAATTTTTAATACAAATAAAAATAAAAACAGTGAAAGAATTTACAAAGTTAGTGACCCCTTATATTTTTATATACATCATATGTATATAATATGTATATTTTGTATATTGTATGTATATTTTTTATATCAGACTTCACACTACATAGCATAATGCATTTTCAAAAGCTGTGTTTTACACCTTTTTTTACTGCTTATTTGTCAACTACCCTTATGCATTTAGCTATGTACTAATTTACCTAATCTAGCAATATAGTTGTATTAGTTTTATAGATTGTTGACAGACCGATTTGAGGCCTGTCATGGAGCCTACCATGTCAATATGGCAGCTACATTAAAGGGATAGTTCACCCAAAAATAAAAATTCTGTCATAATTTACTCACCCTCAAGTTGTTCCAAACCTGTATGAGTTTCTTTGTTCTGCTGAACACAACATAAGATATTTTGAAGACTGTTTGTAACAAAGCAGATTGCGCAACCATTGACTACCATAGTATGTTTTTCCCTACTATGGTAGTGAATGGTTGCTCTATCTGCTTGGTTACAAACATTCTTCAAAATATTTTCTTTTGTGTTCAGCAGAACAAAGAAACTCATACAGGTTTGGAACAACTTGAGGGTGTGATGACAGAATTTTCATTTTTGGGTGAACTGTCCCTTTAACCAGGGTTGCCAGGTTTTCACAACAAAACCAGCCCAATTATTGCTACTCAAAACTAGCCCAAAACCAGCCCAATCGCGTTTCAGGGGGGCTTCTCTGGAAAAAATCGCATTTGAATATGTGCAAATATGTGTTTTTTTGTCATCATCGCATTCCCGGGGCTAAATATCACATAATTGGGGTCTCTTCAACCCGCGGACACGAAAAACAGCCTGCGGCAACAGTGTTGAAGTAGCCCAATTCCGCGGGAAAACCGCGGACTTGGCAACACTGACATTAACCCTAATGAAAGGGGCATGACCATAAAGAGACATCAGGAAATTAATGTATTTTCCATCTTATTAGGACACAAGTAATACAATTTCATGATTTCTTTCAGTATAAATTATTTTATTTTTATTTTAATGTTTATCTCCCAGGCTTTTTATAAATGTAAGATCAACATTTGACTAAAGCAACTTGAATTTAATGTTAATTTGAATGCCAAATATACACAAAAGGCTTTTGGTGCACATCTCCCTGAGATACAAACATTTACAGACAGATTATGAAGCATACAAATTAAATGCAGACAACTTTAATATAAACGTAATACGATAACGCTTAAAGGCACACTATGTAGTTTTTCGCCGCTAGAGGTCACCTATTCAAAACAAAGGCGTTGCTTGATGACTCCGAGATTGAGCGCAGACTCTTGGGAGTTGTCGTCTTCACCTCACAGCCGGTGGAAAATAATCAGGATGGGATGTTCATGTTCATGGATGGGATTATTAAGTGAAGTGGAGTGACGTGTGGCCAAGTCAGGGTTCCCACTCTTTCATGAACACCAGATTCAAGGACTTTCAAGGACTTTTTAAAGCACCTTTTTTTTTAAATCAAGCGTAATACGATAAAGGTTGGTGTGTTACTGCCAATAAATCAAATACCTACTGTACCTGGGTCTATCATTAATGCAGTAACGCTAAAGCATATACTGACAACTAAAATACAATTTCCAATGAGGAAAAATTTCCAATTTTACAAAATCCAATGAGGAAAGAGGCTGGTGTACAAGAGCGAGCTTTAACAAGAGATGCAGTCTAACATTTATTTCACACTAGTTTTAGTTTTCTTTTTTATAAATCATTACTTAATTAAAACATCAAAATATAGAGATATTGTTGTATACATGAATTTTCCAATTAAATGAAAATATATGAACATGTTAATTGTTAGGCATTAAAAATATGCAAAATTATTTATTAAATCACCTGTACGTGTACCTTTTTAAAAAATCAATTTGAAAGCTTTTAAGACCTGCACATATATTATATTTAACATATAATTGCTGCCGTAATAACGGCCCATTTCAAATGTTTACGTGCTTTTCTTCTTTTTATTTTTTGGTGATGAAATATTGCTCTTGTAAATACTTAGTAATTAGTAATTAAGTAATTAAAAACATAGTAATTAAGGTTAAAATAGAGAATTCCAATTCAAAGAGGCAAATTAGAGTCATTTTGTGGCTAAAAAAATTATAATTTTCATTTGTAAGGCCATTATCCACCAGGTGTCTGTATGGCTCTTTAATAAATATACATGTATCTAATCTAGTTGCTCAAAAAAGTATTGCAGATCATAACTGCTTACTTATTTTTAGGTTTTGCATTTTAATAAATATTTAGACATGATCAAACAATAGATTTCTTTAAATGTGACATTTTAAAACGTTAATCTTAACTTGCATCCTAACATGTTTAATGATACTTAGCTATATAAGCACACACAAGTGAATATTAATGAATGCAAGCACAAATAATTTTACCCAAGTAACGTTTAAAATAGTGCTAAAATAGTGCTAAACTTATTTTTCCTTATAGGCTAGTACAGTAGGCTATATACATATGAATTGATACTGAATCAAGATCGAAATCAATGTTTGTGCCAATCAATTTGTAGGCTCACTCCAACCTGAACTTAAAAGTTGGCAACCCTGTTAAATACATTAAGTGTGTTGAAAGTAATGTTATAACGCTCTTGTGTCTGCAATGAGACACTTGTTGCACACTGCAGTGAGCTAGATCAATATTAGAATATCATATTAATATAAATGCTGGATGGCTTGTGTTGCTAAATGGTATGCAATTCATTTTAAAACATTTTGTATAATGGAGAAAATGCTGTATTACTGTACAATAATTCGTTTTCTCTTTATAAATGTCTCCAAACAGTTGTTCCCTTGTCTAATAACACACACTTTATATTAAAGGGTGTTTCCATGGTTTCTACAAAATAAAAACGGAAATCGAGGGTACATGGTCCGTGTCCATGGTTAAAATTGCTTATTTCTCTGGATTAAAAAATTCTTGGAAACATTTGGGATAATAAGTACACAAGTCAACAAAATATATAACACTGTTCTAGTGGTAAATCTTACATATTGTGCCTTTAACAACAATTTTTTAAACATGCAAATTCCCTCCGAATATTGTAAATATGTGAAATATATCAACTTTTATCTGAAGTTGATTAGATTACAGATACACTATACTGTAAATATGAAGGAAATTTTCATATTGTTTTTTTTTTGTTTTGTTTTTTACAGGTGATACAGGTTTGAATTACACATTGCTTTAGGCTGTGTTTTAAGGGTTAACGGATATTTCCATCAAATCACTGGATAATGTCCTTCCCAGTAGGCTACATCTTCTGTTTTTGCTCTTTTTACAGTGCAGGATACCATAGTATTACCATCTGATTCAATTACTGTATCATGGTGGTATACCACAATCATTTTAAACATTTAGTTGTGATTTGTGCAAACCTTCATATAGTGTAAAATGATCATGGTGCTAAGACTAATGACCACTTGTGTTATGCTTTCTTTTCTAAACATTGTCACTAGATGGCACAATTGTGTTAAAAAGAGAGAGAGAAACAGAAGCTTGTCCCTTGGGGATTAGCAGCAAATCTGTCTACATAACCAACTAATTCAACTAGAAAAGGAATCTATTTTTATTTGCTGCAAGTAGGTTAAGACCACTTCCGATTGAAGTTCTACTTCGAATCAAGCATTTTTTTTTCTTCTTCTATTGAAACTGTGATTGGATACTCAGCACCTGGCACTATAAAGTTGGCATAGCTCCTGTTATGCTCACCGAACTGCATTAATCTCAATTATAGCAGGCAGCACAGTAATAAACAGATCCGTGTCTATCCTAAAATATGATATTCACACTGCACGCCTGCAGGATTTTGCTTAATAACACCGCAGTCCATCTGTAGCCTTGTATCACACTGTAAAATCTCCTGTTGTTGGATGTTCTTTGTCACATCTGTGCTCAAGGGAATGTTGTTTCAGAGAGGATCAAATAACTCTTCTCGGTGTCTTGGCGTCGTGATGCAGAGATAATCAGCCGAGGCGTGCAATCGCGTGTAATACACGGCGTTAAATGGGAGAAATTCTTAAATTAGAACGGAAAAGAATGTTTTATTCCCTGTGGCTTTGTACGCTAGGATGGCTGCGTGTTTACATGTGTGGGTGCCATATGCATGAAATCAATGAGTGCTCATTTTCCACAGCTGTTAGTACACGACGGCACACGAACCCTCTCAGTGTGAACGGCAGAGATCTTTCACACGAGACTTCCTCAGGAGGGTTTCTTTCCCATGCGCCATCGGTCTCCATTTCACCCTTCTGCTCAGCAAACTTCCCTCTAATTCCCACTTTTTATATTCATTGGCACTTCTAAACTATTTCAGCTTCGCCTCCCCGGGCCCTCGAGGATGATGGTAGTTTATGAACCATCATCTAAAGCACAGGAACTTTCCCCAGGGATCTCGTTCCTTTCCCTTTCTAACATGGTTTCCTCGCCCCCTACGCCTTCACGAGGAAGAACCGCGGTGCTCGCGTGTCCTCCTTTTTCGCGTTTTCCTTTGAGCCGTGGCTTATTGTCAGCAGTTTTTCAAGGCTCCTGTCACTGGCAGCCACCTGGTAACAATAAGATACCATCAACGGCGGAGGAGAGGAGGCAGCTAAACTGGGGCGTTGTAATGAAGTTCGCACACACAGACTCGCAGGTATGAAAGTACCATGCCACACATTCATCTTCTCCCGTTATTGGGGCTGCGTGCGAGGCGAATATTCTCCCAGTCATTGTTGTTCTATGTATACGGTAAAATTAGAAATAAACATATTGGAGCTGGATCCCTGCTGAAATTACACTCGCGGGGGAATGAGCTGGCGGCAACATCACGTGGGACCCGTTTACAAACCCAGGTCACAGTTTGCATGGCACACATTCATCATTACATACTATGTAGTAGATCACAGGTAGATTATTAGGCACGGTATACTTATTCAGCATAAAGTTCTAGATATACTTGCACACTGTAAACCAGAATAAGTTGGCAAAACTCAAAAAAGTTACATAAGCAGAACTTATTTTGTTCATACATTTTAATAGCTCTGAACTTGAAATATTTGAGTAAGCTAATGCACACACAACTTAAAGGGTACATAACACACACAGTTTCTGTCAATCTCATGTTAATCTTGAGTACCTATAGAGTAGTGTTGCATCAGTCATATCTCTGTAGAGTCTTTAGATCATATTTATAACGCTGTACCGATTCTTTTCGAAAACACCCGAGCTCATGCAGGCGTGCAGAGCTGAAGAGTCACGAACACACACACACACACACACACTACATCATGACATTATCCCTGGATAACTTTCGATTCACTATAAATGCCACCTTGCTAATTGGTAACGCAATGCTTTGGTAGCATTAGCGTAGCATAGCACTTGCTAGATGAGTACAGCAATATAAAACATTTAACATACATCTGTTCTCAAACTAAGCTCAGGCTCAACTCATCACCATGATGATAACCCTACAAAAAACAAAACATAACAGAAACTCTTATAAACTAGCAAAACATGAATTACTACTAAATCTCCCACTTAACATTAGTCTTGCACAAAAAAACAACGCTATCTCACGACCAATTCGTACGTATTTGTACAAGGTGGCTAATTCATATGAATTCGTACGAACTCACTCGTGTGATGGGTAGGTTTTAGGGGCAGGGTTTGGGGTAAGTCATTCGTACAAAATCATACGAATTGACCAACACGTCAAATACGTACGATTTAGCAAAAATCGTACAAGTGAGGTCGTACAAATTCATACCAATTATCCACCTCGTCAAATACGTATGAATTGCCGTGAGATCGGGTTGAAAAAAGAAACATAAAATAACACTTAATTTTGGCATTCACTGTCCCTTTTGAGTGTCATGGCAAAGCATGCTGGGAAATAGAAATCCCAACCCAGTTTGTCTAAATTAAAAGAAGCAAGTTCATAAAACTCAAAACAATTCATATTACTTAAAATGTGTCAGTTTTGTGAGCTAAAAAGTAAAAGAAAGTTTTTGGAAATAATTTGTTTAATTAGAGTTGACTCTACTCAAACCAATTATTTATTTTGAGCGTTAGTGTTTACAGTGCACCAACACTCCCAAGCAACGTCCTCTGTGACAGACTATAAACTTCAGGGCAATTCAAAGGCAATTAGGCTTCAATTTCGGATTTTAAAAGTAAAAAGAGTAACATCAAGAATATGCTTGCTTAATGTTAAAACATTTATGGCCCTATAAAATCTCTAAATAGAACAAACTTTCTTACTTGTGTTTAATGTTGAGAATCGTTTTCAATGAGCATTATATTCCAGGTAATTTGTGGAACAATAATGATAATTAGGATGTGGTATATAAAACAACCCGAGCTCTGTGTGTGTGTATAAATCTGAGCATTTAATAACAGAATTTAAACTTCAAGGCAATGAAACTTCAGCAAAAAAGAGCAGCATTAAACTGAATATTATGCATGTGGAATATTAAACATTTATGGTTACTTTACATCTCCAAATAGTTTTTGAGTTAGTAGAATGATTCTTTCTTGTGTTTAAGTTATAAATATATAACTGTTATGATTAACACTGTTATAAGGAATTGTTATGCTGTTGCTAGGGTGTTTTGGGTGATTGTTTTGTCAAAAATGTCCACCCTATATTCAGGTCACTGTATTAATGTGGAATTGTTTGGTTTCATCATCCAACTGGTCAAAGTTTAAAGAATGAAAGCATTAATTACTTAATCATTTACAAAGAAAATGTGTAGCCATTACGGTATATTTAACAAGTTAAAGGCACAATATGTAAGATTTTTGTATTAAAATATCCAAAAACCACTAGAACAATGTTATATATTTTGTTGACGTGTGTACTTACATTATCCCAAATATTTCCAAGAATGTTTAAATTCAGAGAAATAAGCAATTTTAACCAGGACACGGACCGTGTCTGGTACGTTTGACCGGAAGAAGCGGAAGCGGCGACTGTGGCATAATAAAAGTTCCTCGTTCAGCTCCACAGCACTTGGCCCTGCTCTGCTTCATACAGTAACGTTAATAATCCCATCCATGAACATGAGTCCCGTCCCGATTCTTTTGTCAGGTAAAGACGACAACTCCCAAGAGTCCACGCTCAATCTCAGCGCCATCAAGCTACGCCTTTGTTTTGAATAGGCGACCTCTAGCGGCGAAAAACAACATATTGTGTCTTTAATTCGGGTGCCGTGTGCCCAATAAAATATTGTTTAACCCTCTGAGGTTCTTCGTTTTCCAGTCACACTCAGGGCCTTCGGGTCAAAAGTGACCCGACCCCTGAAATCAATTATTATTTTTTCAGTAAAATCAATTAAATGTATTTTTGTTCAATAATATTTTTTCTTTCTTTTTTTGTGTTTTGAGAGAATTTTATGATATTAATTAATATTTATGCCATAATTATGATCAATTTTTTCCCATTGAATTTAATAGAAAATGTATATATATATATATATATATATATATATATATATATATATATATATATATATATATATATATATATATATATATATATATATATATATATATATATATATATAATTTTTTAAAATGTTTTTATGAATGCTGTTTTTCAGGTTAAAGTAGAGACTAGGCCTATAGAAAACAATTTTTGAAATCAGATTGATCCCATCTGGTGGAAGCAGTGAGCATTATTTTCATGCAATATCACATTTTAACCACTAGATGGATTTACAGCTCTCTGTAGAAAGGCTTGTGAATTCTAGTAGTTTTTGCACATATTTGCCTATTTTTTTCAGGTTGTGGATTTTAATATATAATAAGAGATTCTCAAAGACTATTTTTGTCAAGTTTTTTGTTTGTTTGTTTGGTTTGAAGTGCCAGTTTTACTTTATAATACAGTCAAACCTGAACATTGCATTAGAAAGAGAACAAATGGAAAGCATTTTGTTACCCATTGTTTTAATTGTAACTTAATAAAAATGCAATTCTTTCAGTCAAACATTTTTTTATTAATCTTTTATAATAAACATTTCATTAAAATAATTTTTTGTACAATTCAATGACTTTGCACAAAATTAGCTTTTGCAATGACACGTTCATTTGTGTGTGTTTTTGTGTGTATAAGTGTGTGTGTGAGAGAGTGTATTCGTCTGTTTTGCACTCTTGATGTTTTAGAGATTCACCCCTTCACTGTTGTGTGCTTTTTTTCTGCATCGTGGCTGATTTGTAGATTGTACGCACACAAAAAACTCGGTATTTTCATATTTTTTATTAAATTTTTTATAAATTTCCTATGGGGGTCATTTTTGACCCGAAGACCCTGAGTGAGAATTTTTTTTTACGACCACTTAGACTTTTCAAATCCTGTCCCCAATTTTTTTATACCAAGTACCAATAAAGTGAACAAGTTTCGTACCATTCCGATGAAGCTACGATTTAAAAAAAAATTCGGGTCAGAAATGACCGAAGAGCATTAGAGGGTTAAATGATCGTCACTTAAGTGAGTTTATTCATATCTTTGTTATCAGTTATGTACACTTGATTTAGGCTATGTTGTATTTTTATATCATTTAGTTTATATTCAGCACATTATTTTGGTACCATGTGTACTGTGATGGTGGTTCTTCGGTTGCTGGATCTATTTGTGTTGTTATCAGGACATTTTACGGTAATCAGCAATGCGTAATCTAATAGTTCAAATATTTCGTCACATCAGTATCATTATTAAACGATTCCCTGGCATTTTTAAATTTTGGTTTTGTCAATCGGCACATTCATTGATAAAATATTTCTGAAATCGCCGCTTATCCATCCTCGAACTCCGCGCCGCCGCTCACGGAATAGCTACGTCAGAAGTTTGAATAGCTAATTGGCGCCATCTAAAGGTTATCTCTGACTGTGGTAAAGTATAGTTTTGTGTAAAAAGTGAAACATCGCTTGAGAAAATAAAAACAACGAACCGGTACGAGGCACAAAAGAGCTGAAAATTGCATATTAATGTTTATATACAGAATTTATATTGTAGGCCTACTTTAGTTTCAGCGAATCAATATTTCATATGCACGAATTTATTTATTTGACAAGTAGCCGTGTAGCAAGCAGAATAATGTACTATAGCAAACTAAAAACAAATATTTTTTTGTATATATTGAATGTGTCATTTTGTATGAATAGTTAAATATACAATCAACATTCCTCACGTGACGTTAATGATTGTGACATCCCCAGGTTACGTTCTGGGTTCCAGAGCTGCTTTTTCACAATTTCCCACCATAAATTTAGGGAAATACAGCCTTCTTTTTTCTTTTTTGAGTGTGCGCGCGCAGATTTGAGCGCTGTATAGCGATGATGCTGAGAGAGGGAGAGAGAGAGAGAGAGAGAGAGAGAGAGAGAGCGGGCGCGCGGGAGACAGTACGCGCTCCTCTATGTGCGCGTGTCTGTCTGTCAGACCTTCACCAACGCAAGACTCAAGACTCCCCAGCTGTCATTTCAAATCAGCCTCCTGTAGGTAAGACCTGATACCTTTTATAAGCGGCAGGTTTCATGCATAACATCATCAGCACATCAAACTTATCAAAGCGGAAACATGCGCTGGATATCTACAGGCACTTATGGTGGGTCAATAGACATATGCTGCGACTGTGGAAAACGACAGATGTGAGCTGGGTGGATGTGTTTAATGTGGATACATATGGGAAATACATCTTTTGCTTTCGCTTCGGCTGAATTTCTGACAGATGGAGACGCGCCGCGCGCACTGGTGACCGGTTACCGGAGCGCACGGACTCGCAGCGCACTGTAAGCTGCTCGTTTACTAATTAGTGCTCCAGTCGTAGTGTCGGTGGGTCACTTGTTACAGGCACAGTCCTGGTTTGAGTAATATGAGGTCAATTGTCTTGATCAAAGGCACGTGGTTGTAGTTCATGATTCATTTACCAGTTCATGAACAATAGTGGATAGTTCATCAAGCCTTCTGGGCTTTGAACCCACAACCTCAGCAGCTGCTCGGACTGTCTCAGTTGTTGTAGTGAACAGCTGTGTGCGCGTGCATATCACGCTATAGGAGACTCCGGGGCAAGTTGTCACACCCCTGACTCAAATTAGTCACATAGATAGATAGATAGGTAGATAGATGACAACTTCCTCAACTATACACTCTAAAAAAAAAAGGTTCTATATGACACCAAAAATGGTTCTTGGCTCGTAATCATAGGGGAACCTTTTTTAGTGAGCACCAATTGGTGCTTCAGTGGTTCTTCAGCGGTTCTTCAGCGGTTCTTCACCGGTTCTTTGACTAAGGTGCTATATAGCACCTCTGAAGAACCACTGAAGCACCAAAATTGGTGCTCACTAAAAAAGGTTCCCCTATGATTACGAGCCAAGAACCATTTTTGGTGCCATATAGAACCTTTTTTTTTAGAGTGTATATCTGTTCTCTACTTGAGGTGGACGAATTTCTGAAAATATCCTCACAGACGTCTTAAAATTTTTTAGGGCTTTGAGGAAGGATTCATAAATCAATCACATTATGTATAAAGTCCAAAAACGTCTGTAAAGTTTAAAGATGTATGTTTGCAGTAATTATAAATTGTTTGACGTGAGAGCAATTTGAAGTTTATGGGAGGTCATCAGAAGTCTAGGGCTCTGTTCCAAAAACCTTGCAAGCTGCAAACGTGGGCCGCATCATAAGAACGTTCCAGACGTGAAGGCTTTCCCAAAAGATGCCGCCTTTGAGCCATGTTTAAGCCAGAATCCTTTGAGGGAATGCATTGTGAGTAAAATCCAAGATGAAAGAGAAAGTGAGTATAGTTTAACATTTATGCATTTATATACAAATATGTATGTGAGCAATATAGTAATGTATAGAATTTCATTCAAATTGATTCAGTACTGAAAAGTATTGATTAAAAAAATGTTAGATGCGCCAAAATGGCCACTTATGAGGCTTCATTTAATTTAGGATAGCCTATGTAGGCAGCAGACAGCAAGGCAGCTCACTAGGTTTAAAACAGAGAAAAGTATAGTTAACAGTAAAACAAAAATAAATTCCAGGTTTGCTGTGTTGGATTGTAGGGCTGCAAAATTTGGTGAAAACTTTATGATATTAATATGGCTATAAAATAATAATAATACGTGTTTTTAATTATTGTTTACTATAAATTAAAATACTTAATAAAAACAAAATAAGAAATATTACTCTTGCAATATTTCACAGTAAAATAAAAATAAAAAGTATTTAAGAAGAACACTGAAAAAAACCCAAGTAAAATGTACTCAATTTTTCTTTGTCAAGTTTTTGCACATATTTTTTTAAGTAAATCTCACATATGGAATTAAGTAAACTCTACTAAGTAAGTACAATTAACAAAGAAAATAAGTCATTTTAACTTGGCCAGTAAACGGTTGAGTAATTTCTACTCAGTTGAAGTTTCCTTTGAATTACTTTTTACTCAAACAATGTAACACTGAATTAAACCACACTTTTAAAGAACATCTAAATAAATAACACAATAGATATTGTGTAGACACCATAGCTACATAATAGAAATAACGCAGCACCTGAACACAGAGACCTCAATACTTGGTACACAGTGACGGTAATATTTGATGGATCGTTTTTGAGTATGAATGTATCATTAGTTTACGTCTATGTTAAGTTTGTCAATGTAAGTTTATTTAATCTGTGTAAAACTTCCGTGTTTGCCCGACAGTGGCTGTATTGAGTGCTTTTGCAAAACATAAATGTAAGAAATTGATCCAAGATGATGATGACGATGATTATTATTATTATTTTACGATGTTATGATTACAAATGACTTTATATGAATGTGTTTGAATGCATTTTCATCCACCGGGATGATAGAATTGACATTATTACGTGAGGACATAAAAGAACCGGTTCATTGAAACGAACTGTCCGAAAGAACCGGTTTGCGGAAAAGAACCAGACTTCCCATCACAGCACTGAATTAAACTACACTTTTAATGTGTATGCTTTATTTAGAAATAGATATTGTGTAGACCCCATATCGACATAATAGAAGTAACGCGACACTTGAACACAGAGATGACCGTGACGGTAACATTCGATGAATCGTTTTTGATTATGAATGTGTCATTTTGAGTAGAAAATGAACTCCAAATGTCACAAATTGGCAAGTTAGTAAACCTAACAGCAAAAGCAACGATAAAACAGTGTAAGTAAAGCTGGAAAACAGCGAAAAAACAACTTTATTAATTATTCAAGCCCCAGTGCATGATGGGAACACCAGCACCAGAAAAGTTGAGCAGTTTTACATAATTTTATAATGTTGATATTTACGCTTTAATTTCTACAAGCTCGAATTGAGTACTTATATGGAATTTACTTGTTTTTTTTAATTCTTGCCTGAACTTTTTCATGTAGAAATTACATTCGTTTTTTCTGTAGTATTTACTTCACCACATAATATTTTTTATCAGTGTAGAAGAATATAATAATTTCATTTTACATTACAACTGTAAAATTACAATTATATCTTTAATTTCAAATATCATAACATTTTTACCACAGTACTGTATAATTACAATATTCATATACCATGTTATTATAAGAAGGTACTTTGTTAGTGATATTCGTGTGTGTGTGTGTGTGTGTGTGTGAGAGAGAGATGAATATTTCATCATACACGGATATTTATGATCAACAGCAGAGCTGATATCTTTCTGACATTACTTGCAATGTTATTTAATAAATACTTTGCTTGTTACATGCAACATTTAAGTCGTATTAAATAAATGATAAATGTTAGCTGTGTTCCAGGCCGGCTCCACCCAACCAATCATAAGCTTGGCCTCACGTCAAATAACCAAATTCAATATTTCAGCTCCAGATTTTGAGAGAGATCATGGTTTTCTGCTTGTTATTTAGAAACTAGAAAGCCTGATTGAAGTCTCTTTTTTCAGTTTAAGCATTCAAACGATTTTAAATCATTTCGCAAAAAGACTCCCTGCGGATAATTTCTGTTATTTTTCCGCTAAACTATGTGATCTGAATAGTTTTGAGCGCTCTCTCCCATCTCACTGCCATCACACTATAGCGGGGCAAAAATGTCATCAAAATTTGTGAAGGAAAACACTATTTAATGAGTTCCTTTTCTTTGTAGTTATAACATAAATCGAGATGATATATGAGTTATCACACAAGCAACAGTGCTGTCTTTCCGAACATCTGCACTGTGACAACAGAAAAAAAGATGTTACTGAGTAACTCCCATAGACACATTCTGTTTTTGCTGACATAAGAGGACACAGATATAACAATACATTTAAAAATACAGTTCATCTCTGGCTTTATTGCTCAATGTTATTTCACGGTTTTGATCTTCTCTTGACTGAGAGACACGTCCTGTAATTTATTGTATTATAGTATACCTCTAAACTTTGACTAGGCTAGACATGTTGCATATTATTTGTTCTAGGAACCTCAAATTATATTTTCGTTTTTGTGTATTTTTTGCTACTATATAATTATGTAGTTGAGGTCATTTGTAGCATTGGCAGAGCCCAAACATAAACTCAAGTTCAGGGCCCCCAGGCCCTTCAGTACTGCCCTGATTCTTTTTATTTGTGCTATTGCTTACTGACTGTTGACTTGTCTTAATATTTAATAAAATAGTAATAAGACTTTTTTTTGTGGTGGGGCCAGTGACAATTTTTGCAGGGCAGAAAAAACCTGTTGAAAAGCTCCTTTGCATTTGCATTTTGTTACTGGGAAAAAATAATGTTAAAAGTCTGGGCCCGCCAGGAATTTCACCCACCCTGCATCTCAAAGCTGGAGCCGGGCCTGTTATGTTCATTACCCTAGCGATGTATGTTTATGGTTAAATAGAATAAAATAATGTTTGTATTTAAAAAAAAATCTATCGTTTGTCATTATGTCTAGTGAGGTGGCTCGCGTGATTTAATTTTCGCGCTTCAGAACTTCCCTTAAGGGAACATAGTGAGCATCGATGCACCCTATAGGCACCCGGGTTTTGCGGTGCATTTTGGGACATTTTAGGGAACGTTTCAGCGCACTGGACGGATTCTGCGACTTACACAGCCCTTAAAATGGCCGACTTCCTGATCAGTGCCCTGACTACTGAGCTGATTGAGAGAGTAAGGCATAACATTATGACCTAATATTATGTTGGTCCCCCTTCTGCTGCCAAAACAGCCCTGACCCGTCGTGGCATGGACTCCACTAGACCCCTAAAGGTGTGCTGTGGTATCTGGCACCAAGATGTTAGCAGCAGGTCCTTTAAATCCTGTAAATTGCGAGGTGGGGCCTTGTTTGTTCAGCAAATCCCACAGATGCTCGATTGGATTGAGATCTGGGGATTTTGGAGGCCAAGTCAACACCTCAAACTCGTTGTTGTGCTCCTCAAACCATTCCTGAACCATTTTTGCTTTGTGGCAGGTGCATTATCTGCTGAAAGAGCCACAGCCACCAGGGAATACCGTTTCCATGAAAGGGTGTACATGGTCTGCATCCACATGGATGGCAGGACCCAAGGTTTCCCAGTAGAACATTGCAGCCTCGCACTGCCTCCGCCGGCTTGCCTTATTCCCATAGTGCATCCTGGTGCCATGTGTTCCCCTGGTAAGCAACGCACACACACCCGGCCATCCACGTGATGTAAAATCAGATCAGGCCACCTTCTTCCATTGCTCCGTGGCCCAGTTCTGATGTTCTCGTGCCACTGTTGGCGCTTTCGGTGGTGGACAGGGGTCAGCATGGGCACCCTGACTGGTCTGCGGCTATGCCGCCCCATACGCAACAAACTGTGATGCACTGTGTATTCTGACACCTTTTCTATCAAAACCAGCATTAACTTCTTGAGCAATTTGAGCTACAGTAGCTCGTCTGTTTGATCGCACCACATGGGACAGCCTTCGCTCCCCACGTGCATCAATGAGCCATGGCCACTCATGACCCTGTCGCCGGTTCACCACTGTTCCTTCTCTGGAGCACTTTTGATAGAGACTGACCACTGCAGACCGGGAACGCCCCACAAGAGCTGCAGTTTTGGAGATGCTCTGACCCAGTCGTCTAGCCATCACAATTTGGCCCTTGTCAAACCCTTTTTTCTAGCCTGGAGGCCAGCCGAACTTAGCCCCGCCCACAACATTTTTACTCGGGCAGTTCGGTCTGTAATTGATCGGTAGAGAAGTAATTATGCCCGAACAGAAACTGTTCGGACCAATGAAATTGTCAGGGCGGGCTTTAGACGATGATGGACAGATGATAAACAGTAACGTAATCATCCACGTCATCAAAAGCCGCTTGGGTTGAGTTTGTTCTAATCCTAAACGGAGAACTTGTTCGTATATGCATTCACCTTTACTATTTCTCTCAGAAATGATGATCGTGTTGGTAAGTACTCTGTGTATCCTTAAATTATTTTTTTTACAACACCGGCAAAGATCGTTTACACTCATCTTGTTCTTCTAACATAAGGCTACTTATTCCAGCGTGCGTGCAGACAGGGTTGCCAAGTTTTTACAACAAAACCCGCCCAAAACGTTCCTCAAAACTAGCCAAAAAAAACCCAATAGCTTTCCAGGGGGGGTTCTCCGGGAAAAAAAGGCATTTGGGGGGTAAAATGTGTTATTGTGGCAGGGCTGGCAGCTAAAAATCGCATTCCTGGGTTTGTATATCACATAATTGGGGTCACTTCAACCTGCGGACTTGGCAACACAGTGCAGTTGAGTTCTGTTGACATTTGACAACTAACGTTATGCGTCGCTCCGTTGCTCTGATTGGTTGTAGGTCTATCCAATTGAGGGGTTCAGTTGAAACACGCCCCATAATCACAGCCCAACGGAGCAGTATTAGACTCATATTCTGACTAGAATTGAGTATGACGACGTCAGGCTACATTTTTCCTGCTTCTAACAAAATGTTCACTTGCTGCCTAATATATCCCACCCACTAACAGGTGCCGTGATGAAGAGATAATCAGTGTTATTCACTTCACCCGTCATAATGTTATGCCTGATCGGTGTATATTCCCTGTTCTGTTCAGTCCCTTGTCTGTCCTGGTGTGGTGTTAGCATGTTTAATCCCTTGTGTAAATTCTCTGTGTTTAATAAAAGTATCTCGACGGATGACCTACGTCATGCATCTCAAATTCGTGACACTGGTAAACTGGCATTAATAGGGAAGTGCTTTGCCTTCTCCCTGATTTCTAGTTTGTCTCTCTTAATGGATTCTATGCATCAGTCTGAGCATTAAAGCAAGATTACATCAACAACTCGCTGTAATTAAACTCTCGCCCAGTCAGGGTGTGTGTGTAGACCTATACGTTGCTCCAGCTTGTTCATTAAAGAACAAATTTGTTCAACAAACGTTCTGCAAATGATCAGTCCCGGTCTGCCTGTTAAGGATGGAAACCGCCATGCAGCTCAGTTTGTAAGCAGAAGCTCCGATCTGCATGAGATACTCAAGTGAGTTTCGTTTCCAGTGCCTTTGTGGGTCAGCCATTTAAGGCTTTACCATTCTCTGAATCTCTCACATGCAATATGTGTGCGTCTCCTGCCGTCTGCCTGCGTGAATCTGACAAGCTTGTGGGTTATTTTTACTGGCGGCTGTGTTTGAGTCCAGTGAAGTGAGACTGGAACAGCGATTTGCCATTTGAGATGCAGTGACCATTCATCGTTACCCATCTGAGCCTGCATGAATCAAAAATATTCATAAACCTCTCACTCGCTCTAACATGCACACTAACATTTATTCCTTTTTATTCTTTGGCCACTTCCATAACTCTCTTTTTTTAATATTATATTATTATGATTTTTTTAATGATTTATTATTTTAAAATCATTTCATCATTTAACAAGTTTTAACAAGCCGATGCATTATTTTAGTCAAATAATTAATTAAATCACAAAATAAAAAAATCGTACTGCTTTGTTTTGCTTCTAAACAAGAATATAATTATTTTTTATCTTTCCCCCCCATATCTTTCTTTCCTGACATTGTTTAAATTGGTTTTACAGGGAAATGACCCTTCAAATGGCTCAATAATTGTAACATTTATGCTGCGTCCCAATTCGCCTACTTATACTACGACCTAAAAGTATGTACTCTTTTTGTGAAGTATTCAAGCTTTGAGACACACTACTTCGTCATCTTTAATGGCATCTGTTGCTTAGTTACGTGCATCCCGTCACTGTTTAAACTGCCCTGTCAATCATCGTCACAGTTCAAATCCTCCACATTTAGTTTAATTTCCTACCGTATCGGACAGAAATGTAGCAGCACGTTGATCTGCCATTCGTGGGTCTTTTAAAGCATTAGTTCACTTTTAAATAAACTTTTGCTGATAATTTACTCACCCCCATGTCATCCAAGATGTCCATGTCTTTCTTTCTGCAGTCGAAAAGAAATTAAGGTTTTTGATGAAAACATTACAGGATTTTTCTCCATATAATGGACTTCAATGGGCTCCAAACGGTTCAAGGTCCAAATGACAGTTTCAGTGCAGCTTCAAAGGGCTTTAAACGATACCAGACGATGAATAAGGGTCTTATCTAGCGATCAGTTTCTGCGAGAAACAGAGCAGTATTTATGCTATTATTTTAGCTCTTATCAGACGAACGTGCACTCTAAAAAAAAAAGGTTCTATATGGCACCAAAAATGGTTCTTGGCTCGTAATCTTAGGGGAACCTTTTTAAGTGCTATATAGCACCAATTTTGGTGCTTCAGTGGTTCTTCAGAGGTTTTTCACCGGTTCTTTGACTAAGGTGCTATATAGCACCTCTGAAGAACCGCTGAAGAACCACTGAAGCACCAAAATTGGTGCTATATAGCACTTAAAAAGGTTCCCCTATGATTACGAGCCAAGAACCATTTTTGGTGCCATATAGAACCTTTATTTTTTAGAGTGTGATCATCTCTGAGCTCAGCCATTACTTCCTCTAAGTGAGGTCAAAATACGAGCGTGGTCATAGATATATATCGATGGTAGATGCCTCATTCTACTGATCCGTGCAAGCGCTAATGAGGCATCTACGTATACATCTATGACCACGCTCGTATTTTGACCTCATAACTCGTAACTGGGAGTACATCAATATAGTACGAGTTCACGGGTGGGAAGTCACGGGTTTGACTGCCGTTCCAGTGCACTTTCACGGGTAGAAGGTTGGAAAAACACGGGTTACGGGTTGCCTGGAATGCGGCATAAGAACCCACAAGACTAACTGAACCAATGACAGCATGACACAAGATCACATGAGGGCATGGGAATCACATGACAACCAGGAAACATGAACATGACAAAATAAGAACGTGAAACATGAACATGAAACAAACCGTGATACACTGACAATATGGGATGAGAGTTTTTTTTTATTATTCAAAATATGTATCTTTGAAGCATTATATATATTTCTGAAGTTCTTATTTTGTTCTGTTAATTATCTTTTTAACCTTCACCCACAGCAGCATACCCACTCGCTTTAAACACATTTTGCCCATTACAGATTAAATCAAAATCAAATGTCTTATGCACCGGAGAATCTGTATGTATCCCAAATGAACAGAGCTCTAATATCTGCTCTCCATAATAATGCTGAGTTTGTTTTTGATCATTCGGTCTGAAGACGGCGTGGTATTCATACTGACAAGAATCTGTGTTTTTGAGGTTGTGATAAATTATGTACTTTACACTTTGTAAGTTAAACAATTCCAAAGCAAACCTCTCGTCTTTTGTTCAGAAGTTTAAAATGTAACATTTGTAATGTGGCCTTTTTAGAAATGACAGAGCATTGATCCAAGCAGAAGACGTTATTTAAACAAGCACAGAAGTAAATCCAAGCAAAAAAGGCAAAACCAGCACTAAAACAAATGTACATGTAACATCCATCAAGGACTACAACAGACCAAGAACATAGCAAAATGCTAGGGTTTTTAAATGCACAAGATAACAAGGGTGTAATGGGGTTTGTATGTTCAGGGAAGAAGGAGGCGGGAACCGGCGAACATTAAAAGACTTTAATCAAATAATAAACACAAAATTAAAGTAAAAGCTTACGGACGACTGCCGCGCACACACATAACACAACGTAAAGTCCAGGCCTGGTCCTCTCTCGTCCTTCACTGGTGTCGCTCGTCCTTATATGCCTCTATGCTCCCTCATGAGAGGACTCGAGGCCGGTGTGCCTCGCAGGTGATGCTCATTCTCAATCACCCACACCGATCTCGCTCGCTCCTCCCATGTCTCTCGCTCGTCAACCTCGCCACAAAGGGATGTACAGTAACAAGGAACAGGTGTGATTATAGCTATGGAGATAAATATGGGCTGTGTCCACTGACTGGATTGCCCATTGCGTTCTAAACTGCCATCAGGAGCAAAGCCACAGGAAGTGTTCCAGCGGCCATCTTACTATCCCCTACCGACAGAGGGCATCATTGACGTACAGCCAAAACATTGACCTAAAATCACACGATTTGCAGCGTCTCAGTCTCACAGGATTAGTTTTACAATAATAGTAACTTCAGATGTTATCTGTAATGTTTATGGTCTTTTCGGGGAGAGTCATAAATTGAAATCGTTAATGTGGGGGTGTCTACTGCACACTACAGACACAGGTAACGTAACTGAACTAACACAAAATATATTTCTTTATGTATGTAATTATGGGGGAAATATTAAACATTAAGATCTATGTTTAGCTGCAGAAATTGATTCGAAAAAGCCTATACAAGCATGCCGCACACGTCCTGAAAAGTGAAGCCAAGGCGTCTCAATCGAAGGTTATAGCTCATAAACCCCGCCCCTCCATGTATTCTAATGTGACGCGAGACAAACTAAACAATTACACTTAAAAAAAACGTCGTTTTTATCATGCTGATGTTAGTTCAAGTGTTCGTTCATTTAAATAAGTTTGGTTTTAGTTATTTGATGCTATAAAAACGGGGGATGTAACGTTGTGATTGTGGGTGTGCTTCTCTGAGCGAAGTAGCCACTGAAGCACCAACAGATTTTTTCCAGGATCTTCGGGAGGAGATTGGAGCTTTAACTTTAATTTCTACATTTCCACAACTGTTTATTTCACACCGACATAATGAGTTGTTCAGCAGCTAACAGCTACTGCGCGAGTGTGGGCGGGGTTTTGATATCTCTACTTCCTGCTCTCTTCTGTGCAGACTCGGGTCCCAAATCAGTGCAAGATGTCAGCACCATATTCAGACGTTTGCGGCGCCGGCTTCACTTTTCTCCAATAGATGATAGTGGAGGGGCGTCGTCCATCTTTTTTACAGTCTATGAGCCTGTACAATAAATATTAATACAAGCCTCTGTTACTATATTGCGCTATATTGTATTACAAATTTTAAGTTTGTCATGCATCATCTCGGAAATAAAGCAGTCAGTGTTATCTGTCTGAATAAGTTATGATGCGTGTATTTTTTTCCTGATTGAGCAACATCTATTTCAGACTCTAAAAGACAGGTTTCCATATGAGTAAAGTGTTATGTATGCCATGTTGTTGAATTAATTATTAATTGAACCATCGTTTAAATCATTAACTGCTTGAAATGCATGCTGTATGAAATCATTGTTGAAACACTTGCAGTTAGCCTACTCTTATGAATAAAACACAACATAAATACAAAAACACAACACAACGATTTCAGTTTACCAGGCATAAATCTTTATTCCGATTTCAGAATGCGCACTTTGACATTTGTAATACATGCACTCTAAAAAATGCTGGGTTGTTTTAACCCTAATTTGGGTAAAATATGGAAAAACCAACTGTTGGGTAAAAACTGTAATCAAAAAATGTAACCCAACGACTGGGGTTTGTCCATATTTGACCCAGATGTGGGTTAAAACAACCCAGCATTTTTTAGAGTGTACGCTGAAGTGTCTCGTCCGTCAGCTGATCTGATATTCACTACTGTAATGAATATGAATGTAACTTTTTAATAAGCAGGGGAAATTCATGTCTTTAAACAAATAACCATTTACATACTTAGGACGTTTGTGTTGTGAGAATGTACAGGGAGACTTCAGATATAAAAACGGTGTCTCTCAGTTAAATCATATAATTTCCTATTGATTAAATAGAACGTGTGAACTTACTTGGGAATGCCAATATGGCGGCGGCTTCACTTTGTATGATGTCATGAGCAATCCAGTTCTCTATATAGATCAGTGGCTGTGTCCGAATTTGCCCCCTATACCTTTATATAGGGCATTATTTGAAGGGACAGCTAGTTGTAGTGGTGTCTGAAACCATAGTGGACATTATTGAGTGCACTCATTCAATCCCACAATGCACACTATGTACAACAATGCACACTATGTACACTCATCCGCACTCAACAGTTACCCATAATGCACTGACACATTATTCTATGAAATGTTTTTCTTTTTTCACAAATATTGTGTGGTGTATTTTCTGGTAATCAAATGGAGACTCAAGTCTCTATGATACGGTATCTGGTTCCTTGATATTTTGAATACTGTATACATTTATGTAAAGAGAAAAAAGATGCATTGCATTGTTAAGTGTATTCGAGTTGTGTAATGCACATTTTGGCAAATGCAGTAGGTCATCTGGGAATGCAGTGCATTTAGGCATTTTGCATACTGCGAAATTATATACTGCAGAAATAGTGCGAGTAGCAGGGTAGTTTTCTCTTCCAAATATAGCAAGAGCCAAAGTGAGTTTAATGGGTTTGGGAAAGCGGTTTAGACCTCAGCAAAACTAAAGTGTGTCAGAAGGGGCATGCGATGAGATGAGATGAGAAAGATAGATACATTTGGAGAAGAAGGTTTGATGTTAATATTGATGAGCAAGTGTTAATGTGATCCTAAAAGCAGCTCTAGCAGAGATGACAATATCCCCCCCTTTTTTACCTTTGAGAAGGGCTAGAAAAATGGGACGAGATAGTCAAAGTTTTATGATCAGAAGCTCAGAAGGCGCGCCACGCTCCCCTATGACACAAAGCAGCTCTGTGAATTATAGAATAAACAAAAATTTGTTGTCTTTTTTCATCTCTTTGGTAAACACTCCAGTTTGGATCAATAAAAGGCAGCTGTACACACTCAGAGGGCCGTTTCCTCATTTCCATTTTAATGAATGAGGCTTAGTGAGCTATTGAGCAAGTTATAATTGTGTTGTGGTGTAGAGACCTGCAAAAGTGAAGGATTTGTAAAAGTGTGGTGTGCTCCTGTATATTTCACAGGTTCAGCGGTGCGCTTTAATTTAGCCAATGCTTTAAAATATGTGACATTTAAAACAGCGTGTGGAGGCTTTATATTGGAAATTAGAGGCCTATTTACACCGAAAGCAAATATTTCAAGCAAACATGACACATCTTTTTATATATGTATTCAAATAGGTATTGTCTTATTATAGAGAGATGAGAGGAAGCCATTCCAGGAAGCTCTACACACTGTTCTTGAGCTAATCTGAAGGCCACATGAAGTTTCCAGGTCTGTAGCTATTGACTCTGCAGAAAGTTGTCAATGTGACCCTCTGTGACCCTCAGCATGCGCTGACCCCGCTCTGTGGTTTTACGTGGCCTACCACTTCATGGTTGAGTTGCTGTTGTTCCCAATGGCTTCCACTTTGTTATAATAACAGTTGACCGTGGAATAGTAGTGCGGAAAATTCAAAAATGGACTTGCACTGGTGGCAACCAATCACCACGCTTGAATTCACTGAGCTCCTGAGATCGACCCCTTCTTTCCAAATGTTTGTAGAAGCGTCTGCATGCATAGTGCTTGATTTTACACACCTGTGGCCATGGAAGTCATTGGAACACCTGAACTCAATGATTTGGAGGGGTGTCCCAATACTTTTGGCAATTTAGTGTAGCAGTGATCTCTAGTAAAAAAAAAAAAAACACGTACCAAAATGTATTTAAAATACATTTATTTCATACTGGGTATACTACACATTTATGAACATATTTACTGACATATCGCTTTAGACTGATATAAATATTATAATTCAACTTTATTTGGAGTACTTCTTTACTACATAATGCACATTTCTTAATATTAAGCCTAAAAGGTTGTTTTAATATCACTATTAGTAAGGATAGTATGATCTCTGTATAACATCAGTCTTTAAATGCAAGATATTTTAAGTGTACATAAAGTATACTCGCAATAGTTCCACTTTAGCACAATCAGATATACTTATTTATTTGTCCCTCAGCACTATTTCTGGCTAACTAAAGTGAAGTAAAACATTTAAAAATGTGAATTTAGCAGACTTTCAGTATATCAATTTAGTATACCAACAGGGTATTTATATCAAGTACACAAACATGTAAATTTATTTGTAGTATGCTTAGCATAACATAAATGCATTTCAAATGTATTTTGGTACATGTATTATTCCCTGGGGATACTAGTCACTTAAAATGTCATTGTAATTTAGTTGTTAAAATCTAGAAGCCATAGAAAGAATGTGTATTTATTAAAATCTTTATATTTTGTTTAACTTCATTGATTAAAAATCGGTATCATTATTCGGCATACACAGCAGTCATAAATCATTACAATACAAGTCTAATTCATGTGTTGAAACCCGGAAGCCATGGAGAGAGCACAAACTTATTTTATTTATTTCAATATAATGCAATATTTATAATTCAATTGTTCATTAAAATGCAGTATATCAGCATGGGAGTCATATGGCATACAAAAATCACAATCAAAAGATGTTTTTGAAGGTCTTAGTCAGCAGGGAAGCTGTGTATATACTATATAAAGAAGCTGTAATATTTGCTCAGCAATAAAGCTGATTTTGCTTTTGATCCTTTGATCTGGTTATCACACTGACAGTCAGCGGGAATTGGTCTGTTTAGACAATACTAAATTATTAAGTGTAATAAAGCACAAATGCATATACTGCACATCAAATTTAAGACCTTGAACAGTATGTCCGGCATACCGATTAATACATTACCATTCAAATGTTACCTTTAACTCTCTTTTTAACAAATTTACTGTCACTTTTGATCATTTAATGCATCCTCGCTGAATAAAAGTATTAATTTCTTTAAAAAAAAAATATATATATATTACTGACCCCAGATTTGTAAATGGGAGTGTGTATATTCTGAATATAGTCTCACCTTTAAGAGCGTTATTGTGGGGGAACGATAAGATGGATGGATGAGGGAGATGGGAAGAAGGATTGAGGAAGAGAAATGCCTGGTAATTATAGTTCTTAAGTCTCGTTATGTTGGTGACAGGCTCCATCATGCCTCGGGGGTCTTAAGATCAATGGCTGGGACCTGACTCTACTGCTAACGAACGTCAGATCATTAAATGTATGGGTGCAGAACACAGGAATTAATTATGCCATTTATGGCTTCAATTTATCAGCTCAAGGAGATGTTTCTGATAGTTCGCACTTCTCATGATGCCTAGCCCGAGGGGTCCTAAGTCAGTAGATTCAATTTGGACCCATGACAAGAACCGCATTGAATTCTCGGCCCAGTAGAGCAACACTTAAGAGGAAGAATCTTAAAGTTACTGCGGATTCTGCTGTGTTTGGGCATCATGGTGGGAAATGTCTTTCAAAATCAGGTCTCATGTTAATCAGAAAATGCTACCTCGTATAAAGAATTCGCTGGCACGTAAAAAGGCCTTATAGCCGGTGTAGCGAGCATGAATGCAAAGCAACCTCAGACAGTCAGAAACAATATTATCAGCTCAGAGGGACTCGCACAATTCCCTGTTGCTCAGAAAGCATTAACTGGAAAAACAATGACAAGGAAAAACATAGTTTGTCTCAAGCTTTATTCATTTGTTCTGTCACTTCCGACAGAGTCTGTTGATTAATTCCTCTCAGTTACGCAAGTAAGACTTTGTAAAAGAAAATACAAATAAAAAATACTGTAGCTATAGTAAAACTGGAATATTGCTGTCTAATTTTGAAGCTTGAATATTGAGAACTATTGTAAATGCAGTAAAGGTTGAATAATGAATATGGCAAATTATTTGAAAGCTTGAATATGATTAAATACTTAAAAAGGAGTAAAGTTTAAATGTCGTAAAATACTTCAGTTATTGTTAAATATTTGAGATGTATTATAGCTGAAATGGGTAAACTACCTGATATGTGGAAATCATGAATATGTTTAAATGCTTAAAATGTATTGAAGTATTGAAGATATAGTGAAGAAGAAATATGGAAAGCTGAATATAAAATATAATATTCTTCATACAGAAGGAATATGGTAAAATACTTGAGATATAAAGCTGGACTATGGTAAAATATTCTTCATACAGTAGGAATAGGGCAAAATACTTGATGTAAAGCTGGACTATGGAAAAATATACTTCATACAGTAGGAATATGGTAAAATGCTTGAGATGTAAAGCTGGACTATGGTAAAATATACTTCATACAGTAGGAATATGATAAAATACTTGATATGTAAAGCTGGACTATGGTAAAATATACTTCATACAGTAGGAATATGATAAAATACTTGATATGTAAAGCTGGACTATGGTAAAATATACTTCATACAGTAGGAATATGGTAAAATACTTGAGATGTAAAGCTGGACTATGGTAAAATATACTTCATACAGTAGGAATATGGTAAAATACTTGATATGTAAAGCTGGACTATGGTAAAATATACTTCATACAGTAGGAATATGGTAAAATACTTGAGATGTAAAGCTGGACTATGGTAAAATATACTTCATACAGTAGGAATATGGTAAAATACTTGAGATGTAAAGCTGGACTATGGTAAAATATACTTCATACAGTAGGAATATGGTAAAATACTTGATATGTAAAGCTGGACTATGGTAAAATATACTTCATACAGTAGGAATATGGTAAAATACTTGAGATGTAAAGCTGGACTATGGTAAAATATACTTCATACAGTAGGAATATGGTAAAATACTTGATATGTAAAGCTGGACTATGGTAAAATATACTTCATACAGTAGGAATATGGTAAAATACTTGAGATGTAAAGCTGGACTATGGAAAAATATACTTCATACAGTAGGAATATGGTCAAATACTTGATATGTAAAGCTGGACTATGGTAAAATATACTTCATACAGTAGGAATATGGTAAAATACTTGATATGTAAAGCTGGACTATGGTAAAATATACTTCATACAGTAGGAATATGGTAAAATACTTGATATGTGAAGCTGGACTATGGTAAAATATACTTCATACAGTAGGAATATGGTAAAATACTTGATATGTAAAGCTGGACTATGGTAAAATATACTTCATACAGTAGGAATATGATAAAATACTTGAGATGTAAAGCTGGACTATGGTAAAATATACTTCATACAGTAGGAATATGGTAAAATACTTGATATGTAAAGCTGGACTATGGTAAAATATACTTCATACAGTAGGAATATGGTAAAATACTTGAGATGTAAAGCTGGACTATGGTAAAATATACTTCATACAGTAGGAATATGATAAAATACTTGAGATGTAAAGCTGGACTATGGTAAAATATACTTCATACAGTAGGAATATGGTAAAATACTTGAGATGTAAAGCTGGACTATGGTAAAATATACTTCATACAGTAGGAATATGATAAAATACTTGAGATGTAAAGCTGGACTATGGTAAAATATACTTCATACAGTAGGAATATGGTAAAATACTTGATGTAAAGCTGGACTATGGTAAAATATACTTCATACAGTAGGAATATGATAAAAAACTTGAGATGTAAAGCTGGACTATGGTAAAATATACTTCATACAGTAGGAATATGGTAAAATACTTGATGTAAAGCTGGACTATGGTAAAATATACTTCATACAGTAGGAATATGATAAAAAACTTGAGATGTAAAGCTGGACTATGGTAAAATATACTTCATACAGTAGGAATATGGTAAAATACTTGAGATGTAAAGCTGGACTATGGTAAAATATACTTCATACAGTAGGAATATGATAAAATACTTGAGATGTGAAGCTGGACTATGGTAAAATATACTTCATACAGTAGGAATATGATAAAATACTTGAGATGTGAAGCTGGACTATGGTAAAATATACTTCATACAGTAGGAATATGGTAAAATACTTGAGATGTGAAGCTGGACTATGGTAAAATATACTTCATACAGTAGGAATATGGTAAAATACTTGAGATGTAAAGCTGGACTATGGTAAAATATACTTCATACAGTAGGAATATGGTAAAATACTTGATATGTAAAGCTGGACTATGGAAAAATATACTTCATACAGTAGGAATATGGTAAAATACTTGAGATGTAAAGCTGGACTATGGTAAAATATACTTCATACAGTAGGAATATGGTAAAATACTTGATGTAAAGCTGGACTATGGTAAAATATACTTCATACAGTAGGAATATGGTAAAATACTTGATATGTAAAGCTGGACTATGGTAAAATATACTTCATACAGTAGGAATATGGTAAAATACTTGAGATGTAAAGCTGGACTATGGTAAAATATACTTCATACAGTAGGAATATGGTAAAATACTTGATATGTAAAGCTGGACTATGGTAAAATATACTTCATACAGTAGGAATATGATAAAATACTTGAGATGTAAAGCTGGACTATGGTAAAATATACTTCATACAGTAGGAATATGGTAAAATACTTGAGATGGAAAGCTGGACTATGGTAAAATATACTTCATACAGTAGGAATATGGTAAAATACTTGAGATGTAAAGCTGGACTATGGTAAAATATACTTCATACAGTAGGAATATGGTAAAATACTTGATATGTAAAGCTGGACTATGGTAAAATATACTTCATACAGTAGGAATATGATAAAATACTTGAGATGTAAAGCTGGACTATGGTAAAATATACTTCATACAGTAGGAATATGGTAAAATACTTGAGATGTAAAGCTGGACTATGGTAAAATATACTTCATACAGTAGGAATATGGTAAAATACTTGAGATGTAAAGCTGGAATATGGTAAAATATACTTCATACAGTAGGAATATGATAAAATACTTGAGATGGAAAGCTGGACTATGGTAAAATATACTTCATACAGTAGGAATATGATAAAATACTTGAGATGGAAAGCTGGACTATGGTAAAATATACTTCATACAGTAGGAATATGATAAAATACTTGAGATGGAAAGCTGGACTATGGTAAAATATACTTCATACAGTAGGAATATGGTAAAATACTTGAGATGTAAAGCTGGACTATGGTAAAATATACTTCATACAGTAGGAATATGGTAAAATACTTGAGATGTAAAGCTGGACTATGGTAAAATATACTTCATACAGTAGGAATATGATAAAATACTTGAGATGGAAAGCTGGACTATGGTAAAATATACCTCAGATGAGAATACTTGAGAATACTTGAGATTTAAACTAAAATATATAAAAATTAATTGAGATGTGGTAAAACTGGAATATGGTAAAATACTTAACATGTAAAGCTTGAATATGGTCAAATATACTTCATACAGGATGTGATGAAGCTGGAATATGGCAAAATACTTGAGATGTAGTAAAGCTGAAATCTAAAATGCTTGATGTAATAAATCTGAAATATAGTAAAATAATTAACATGTAAAGCTGGAATATGGTAAAATACTTGAGATATGGTAAAATTTAAAGTTTGTTAATTGTTTACTAAAATTAACAAACAAGTTAAAAGTGACATATTAAAGGTGACAGTACAAACTTCCTGCGATTATGGATGGCTGCGCTACAAATAACGTGAAGTTCAGACAGTAACAGAAAACAGCAAAGATATATTGAGAATAAGAATCAAAATCAGTATCAATTAAAAAGGAGAATTGTTACCGATTAGTTCCACACAGCTGACATGTTTATCTGTTGTGGTTAACCACGTTGTGTACAAGAAATAGACTCTTGCCTTCCTGCACTTTTACAGTAATGTTATTTGGATGTTCCTTCATTGACACATCTCTGTCGTTTTCTCTCTCTCTCTCATGCTGGCACAGCCGTCAGCGTTGTTGCTCCATAGAGATGAGGACTTTGAAAAAGCCTAATATTTTCCGTTTTCGACATCCGACTCAGAGAGGTCTCATTTTATTACATCAAAACAACAAAATATGTGATGGGCTACTCATCACAGAACATGCTGGTAAAAGGCACGCAATTTTTAATCATAACATGTAAATTTATATGGTTGCCAGTGGCGATCTCAGCAAAAATATCACTCACAAAGTAATATTTTTTGTCGCAAATGCGACCACTTAAGTCGCACTCTGGAGCCCTGAATATGGTCAAATAGTATGGTAGTGTGGCAAAGCTGACATATGGAAAGATGCCTAAAGCCCTATTTCGGACGGTAATAGTTTCTCGTGGGGTTGTAAGGTATTTTCATCATTAACAGGGGCTAGTCTGTGATTTTATTGCTGTCCGAATCCAGAATGTCAGTATCCCCCCCCACCCATGTAAAAATCCCCGGCCAAATTACCTACTGTTTTTAGACAAACACCAAGAACGTGTGGTTATTTAATTGCCGTCCCAATCCACATCTCTGAGTTTTCAAAAAGAGCATTATTAGCAGCATTATGTCTACCTCATGTAAATAAAGAGGCTGTATTAACTTATTTCCGCTCATTTCCACATTTTTTAAATGACATCGTATCTTCCTAAAACAGGAGATTTAAATAATACATACTTTCCTGTTATTAAATTAAATATGAATTTACATGAATTTATTCGTATTATTCCAAGCCGACATTTTATTTACAGCAGACAATCATTCGACTGACCACGTGAGGAGCACGTTCCCAGTTTCGTATCATAAAACTCCGTCCTCCACCGTGAATAAACCACCATCCACCATCTCGTTTTATCACTGAGTTGGTATGCAAATGTATTTTTACAGGCGTCCACATGAGAAACAATTACCGTCCGAATAGGGCTTAAGATGTAATATGCAACATGATTGGGACATTTTTGACATAAAGTGTATTAAAGCTGAAATATGGTAAAATTCTTGATGTATTGGAGCTAAATTGGTGTAAAAGTCTTAATTTACTAACTGGAATATGATCAAATGCATCAGATGTAATGAAGCAAAAACACAATCCCCTATTTCTCAGCATTAACCACTGAACACGCAGTGACAAGAAGAAACACACAGATCCGTTTGTCCTGATCTTTGTTTGTTTACTGTCACGTCCATCAAATGCTGCTGATGAATTGGATTCAGTTGCATATGTTTGGCCTTGGCGTTCCATTACAACCATCTTCAGCCCACCCACTTCCACCTGTCTCTATTACTTTCTCCCGCGATACTGTTGCTGTCACCTCTGCTGATGTGTGGAAACAATATTGATCCACAGCCGGGGAGGCGGCGGCCCGTACAGCCACTTTATTGCTTTCTATTAATGATGCGTTTCATGGCCGAAGGTACAAGCTCTGACGATGTGAACAAAGACCCAGGGCAAGAAAGACTGTCATGGGGATTTGTACTGTACATCGCATATGTTTTATTCAGTGCTGGCATGAGTGCTTCGGAATAAATTAAAGTTAATGTACTTTGCAGAGGTGTCATGGCAATGCTGCGGCTTGGTGCAAAAGGTTTGCTCATCTCGGACATTGCAGAGTTTCAACTAAATTGCAATTCACTGCGATCGAAAAGCAATCTTAGTCAAGGTCTAATGTTCTTGTCCTGCACAGGTTCTGTCTTTATATTCCTCCTGAGAGCAATCAAAGGGTCTGTCACAAAGTTTTGGGTTGGGCTCCAGACATGACTTGTTTTAAAATCTCTGAGATGGGAGAATCACTATTATTATTACTTAGTCATTTGAACAAACGCCTAACCGTGCAAAGTTTGGAACGAAAATGTAATGCTAAATTTACTGCTCAAGAAATATATTTTTATTATCAATATTGAAACTACAGAGCCCTGCACATTACACGCTGACAAAAATATATAGCGTTTATATATGTGTTTTAGTAAATCGTGTGCACAATATAATAATTTGTTCCCTCGATTTAGTGAATTATGGCCATGTTGTACTAATTTGCTCCCTCGTTTTGATTTAACTAAAGGGGAACAAATTATTATAATGTGCACACGATTTAGTAAAATGAGGGAATTATTTGATTATTATATAATCTGCACAATTTAGTTAAAATGAGAGAACGAATTAGTTAAACGTGCTGATGTATTAGTAAGTTGTGGGAATGAACTGTTAATTTCTGGCCACGATATATTCTACATATTTTTTCATGTGCAGGGCTCCGTAGTATGCAGTTTATATATATATATATTTACATAATATTTTTGTGGAAACTGTGGTGCACTACACTCTAAGAAAAAAAGGTACAGTGGAGGTACAATTTTGTTCCTTGGGGAACAAAAGGTATAACTGTACCACACAATTGGTCCTTGGGGTACAATTGTACCATTGTTTTCCTCTACTTAGAGCAGGGGTAGGTAAGTTCGGTCCTAGAGAGCCGCTGTCCTGCAGAGTTTAGCTCCAACCCTGAAAGACAGCCATACTCTAGTTCTTATTGAGAATTAACACCATTGTGTCACCATTATGGCGATCAGTGTTTCCTTTAGTTGGGCAGTTTAACTCTTGGCTTTTTATGTGAGTTTGTGGTTTTTGTTGCAGTGCTAACAAAACCCATAATCTGTTCAAATCAAAAGAAGCCATAAACAAAAATTGTCATGAAGAAAAATGTGTGACTAAACTCATCACTGACTAAAAATATTAATACAAATTTTTAGCCAACAATACTTTCTTGCCACAGATCAAACATTCTGAATTCTGAATTTAAATACATTCTAGGGGGAAAAAGTTTAGACGCACACAGATATCAAGAATCAGCATATGAATCTCAACAATGGTGACACACTTAATTCTGCAATGCATGCTGGGAGCCATGAGTTTTATACTGTGGTGGCTTTGTAGGGTTGGAGCTAAACTCTTCAGGATATCAGCTCTCTAGGAACGAACTTGCCTATCCCTTAAAAGGTACAATTTTGTACTCTTTTTTTTTTTTTGAGAGTGTACCATTCAAAAGTTTGGGGTAACAGGGCTCAAAATGAATTTTTTACGTGGTAGCACTTCAAAAAGTTAGGAGCACCAGCAAAAATGTAGGAGCACAACTACAATTTATAATAAAATTTAAATATTTATTTTATTCGAAAACAACACCAAGTTTCGTAGAGAAATGAAAATGGCAGTGATGGACCGATCATGATTTTTCATGGCCGATTCCGAATTTTTTTTTACAAGCAAATTCTGCCAATTTATATATTTTTTGGTTTATTTGCTCTATAACAGGCCAAACTGGCCTTCAAAATAAATACATACAAACATCTGTAGCCACTTGAAATTAGAGGCAACCACTGCATTTTAATCACAATCCAAACAAAGATGCTACACACACATGTACCATGAGCAGTTGTTTTTGAATTTAAATTTAAATTAGATTGCGTAATTTCAAGACTTTGAGAAAATACAGAATGGTTTGACTTTAGCTTTGTGAAATTGTTACATAAGACACACCTGCACAAAACAGAAACAGACTGAATGAAAATGCAAATTCACTCTCTTGACAGTAGGTGGCGCTTACGAAAAATAATTGTTTCTTTGGGTACCGCTGTAAACAAAGCAGCTGCGCAAGGCCTGGGACACACTAGGCGCTTTTCAAATCTTAACCTGATTATAAAACTGTGGGAGACCACAGAAATAAGGCCAGTTTCAACCGATTTTTAGCATTATAATCCTCTGAATGCACACACTAGAAGATTTGACCGGACCACTAAACCTGCCGATTGCAGTAAGGCCTGGGACACACTAGACGATTTTTAAATCTTAATAAATTTTAAGAACATTTCCAAGATCTCACAGAGACTCGCGAGATCAAACGTGACTTGAGAAGAAAAACTAATTCCTTAATAAAGATCAGCTAAAATGAAACTGGTCGACCGGTGCATATCTAGAAAAAAGGTTGCACCACAACTATTATTTGCACACGCACAAATGCTCCCAGATACAGTTTGAGGTCGCACACATTCAATTTTGGGAGCATATGCGACCACAATGGTCGCAATTTTGAGCCTTGGGTAAGATTGAAAAAAAAAACTTTTATTCTGCAATAGGGTGGCTATACGTCCGGATTTTGGCTGGACAGTCCAGATTTTAAGCCCCTGTCCAGGCTGTGCACTGTAAAAAAAAAATCAGGTCTCCAATTGAAGAAATTTTAGTGACCGATCACATCAGCATTTTTTAGTTAGCCAAATTGAATTTCTGTGAATTGATGCAATTTAATTCACAGAAATTCAATTTGGCCAACTAAAAAATGGTGATGTGATCGGTCACTACAAAAATTTTCAATTGGAGACCTGATTTTTTTTTTACAGTGCACAGCCTCAAGCCGGATAATCATTTGTTCTCCTTTTTGGAGTTGCGCTGAAAAGTTGCTAAAAAACCTGCTCTAGAATCTTTATTGGGACGCAGCAGCATAGCGTCTAATGCCGTAAGATCTCTGGTCAAACAAATGATTAGCTGAAAGCGATGTCAAATAAATATCTGATATATCATTGGTTTAAAAACGTAAACAAGCCTCCACGACGTGCTGGCGACGTCATATCATAACGTTAACATGCCTAAATGTCTGACCTCATTAATCCAGGATGGACAAAAGAGCAAGAATTTATATCAAAAAACAGTAGAGACGCTTTTCATGGATTTGGCACTGCGCCAGATTATTTGTTTATTTATGTATTTCTTTTATTTCCAGAAGTCCAGAAATTTTATGTTTTCAGGCACTGTGCACTTTGCAAGACAGTGGTCAGTTTTTGAAACACATCACATTGTCTTGAATAAATACAAATACTGTGAACAAACACTTTTTTGCCTCTTACACATAGGTCTACTTCAAGATATACAGTGAGTAAAATAAGTATTTGAACACCGTGCTATTTTGCAAGTTCTCCCACTTAGAAATCATGGAGGGGTCTGAAATCGTCATCGTAGGTGCATGTCCACTGTGAGAGACATAATCTAAAAAAAAAAAAAATCCAGAAATCACAATGTATGATTTTTTAACTATTTATTTGTATGATACTGCTGCAAATAAGTATTTGAACACCTGATAAAATCAATGTTAATATTTGGTACAGTATCCTTTGTTTGCAATTACAGAGGTCAAACGTTTCCTGTAGTTTTTAACCAGGTTTGCACACACTGCAGGAGGGATTTTGGCCCACTCCTCCACACAGATCTTCTCTAGATCAGTCAGGTTTCTGGCCTGTCGCTGAGAAACACAGAGTTTGAGCTCCCTCCAAAGATTCTCTATTGGGTTTAGGTCTGGAGACTGGCTAGGCCACGCCAGAACCTTGATATGCTTCTTACAGAGCCACTCCTTGGTTATCCTGGCTGTGTGCTTCGGGTCACTGTCATGTTGGAAGACCCAGCCTCGACCCATCTTCAATGCTCTAACTGAGGGAAGGAAGTTGTTCCCCAAAATCTCGCAATACATGGCCCCGGTCATCCTCTCCTTAATACAGTGCAGTCGCCCTGTCCCATGTGCAGAAAAACACCCCCAAAGCATGATGCTACCACCCCCATGCTTCACAGTAGGGATGGTGTTCTTGGGATGGTTCTCATCATTCTTCTTCCTCCAAACACGTTTAGTGGAATTATGACCAAAAAGTTCTATTTTGGTCTCAACTGACTACATGACTTTCTCCCATGACTCCTCTGGATCATCCAAATGGTCATTGGCAAACTTAAGATGGGCCTGGACATGTGCTGGTTTAATGCATGATTTCAAACCATGACGTCTTAGTGTATTACCAACAGTAACCTTGGAAACGGTGGTCCCAGCTCTTTTCAGGGCATTGACCAGAAGTAGTTCTGGGCTGATTTCTCACCTTTCTAAGGATTATTGAGACCCCACGAGGTGAGATCTTGCATGGAGCCCCAGTCTGAGGGAGATTGACAGTCATGTTTAGCTTCTTCCATTTTCTAATGATTGCTCCAACAGTGGACCTTTTTTCACCAAGCTGCTTGGCAATTTCCCCGTAGCCCTTTCCAACCTTGTGGAGGTGTACAATTTTTTTCTTTGGGCAGCTCTTTGGTCTTGGCCATGTTAGTAGTTGGATTCTTACTGATTGTATGGGGTGGACAGGTGTCTTTATGCAGCTAATGACCTCAAACAGGTGCATCTAATTTAGGATAATAAATGGAGTGGAGGTGGACATTTTAAAGGCAGACTAACAGGTCTTTGAGGGTCAGAATTCTAGCTGATAGACAGGTGTTCAAATACTTATTTGCAGCTGTATCAGACAAATAAATTGCTAAAAAATCATACATTGTGATTTCTGGATTTTTTTTTTAGATTATGTCTCTCACAGTGGACATGCACCTACGATGACAATTTCAGACCCCTCCATGATTTCCAAGTGGGAGAACTTGCAAAATAGCAGAATGTTCAAATACTTATTTTCCTCACTGTATCGTAGATCAAATGGTCTGGCAATGAATAGAGTAGGCTATTTCAGAACCACTGTATCATGAGACCATCGATATGATGTATTGTATTAGTTGCGAGTACAACAGAGTCCTATGTAATTATTCTTGCTTCACTATATGCCGCAAAGTGTCCTCCTTTTTGGTGTTATGGAAATAGCCACCCTATTCTGCAAGGGATCATTAAATACATTATAACATTTTATATATATATATATTTTTTTTTTTCTTGAGCAGCAAATCAGCAGTAAAATTTGCACAGACAAGCACCACTCACATTTTATTCAGTAAATGTTCAAATCTAGTTTTTCAAAGTTTCCTCTCTTTGATTTTTTTTTCCTATGGCTTGCTCCCGGTTGTAAAGAAATACAATTACAAAATGTCACCTCTGTGCAAACATCGAGGTTCACGAGTCACACGACTCTGATAATTGAAAGTTTGGATTTGGCCTGGAAACTAGCCCCGAGCTGAGAGACAGTCCAGATTGTGAAAGCTGACATTTGAGGTTTCCGTCTGAATCATTGATCAGAGATTACTTACACCGCTGTGGTCTCTTGAGAGATGCTCCCAGTTCAATATGACCGTATTGTTTTTCTGAGAAACACTAAGTACTTTAAGCAAGGCATTTGAAGATGGATTTAACCTTTTTTTGCGTAATGAGTTCAGACTCATTAGACAATCAGGGGAAAGGGCAAAATAACAGCTCTTAAATTTAGCTCCAATGCCAAGGCCATAAGATTACATTTTCTGAAAGTGTGCTGTTATCTTCCGTCTCGCAGGAAAACCAGAGTTGGATGTGTAAATGTGTGAAGAGAGCGACAGGGTTGGCTGCATCATGGCCGTTTCTCTCCTGCTTTTAATCTGTTTAGGAAAAGCTGTCTAAATGTTTAGACAACAACACGATTTTAGAGACAGAGAATAAATTACAGTTACCAGCACAGGTAAACGAGAATATGCTAAAATAGATGAGTATGTAAAAGGTGCCCTTAATGTGTACCTGTAGCGTTAGCTATAATATACACTATATTGCCAAAAGTTTGGGACGCCTGCCTTTACATGCACATTAACTTTAATGACATCCCATTCTTAATCTGTAGGGTTTAATATGGAGTTGGCCCACCCTTTGCAGCTTTAACAGATTCAACTCTTCTGGGAAGGCTTTCCACAAGGTTTAGGAGTGTGTTTATGGGAATTTTTGACCATTCTTCTAGAAGCGCATTTGTGAGGTCAGGCACTGATGTTGGACGAGAAGGCTTGGCTCTCAGTCTCCGCTCTAATTCATCCCAAAGGTGTTCTATCAGGTTGAGGTCAGAAATTAATTTCAGTAGAAATTACATTTAAAATATATTTTAGTTGACCAAAAATGCAGACCATATTTAAAAGATAATATAAGTAAATATGATTATATGATTATTACATATAAAGGTGTAGCAACTTAAGCCCTACATAAGTGGTTAAAAAAACTGTAAAAAAAATATAAATTAAAATTATAATATATTTCTATTTAATTTCAATTAACCCTAGTGAAAAAAAACCTATACCAAAATTAAAAATACATTTATTTCATACTAGGTATACTACAAATGCATTAACATATTTTCTGACATATCGCTTGAGACTAACTGATATAAATATTATAATTAAACTTTATTTGGAGTACTTCTTTACAACACAATGCACATTTCTTAATATTAAGCCTTAAATGTTGTTTTAATATCACTATTAGTAAGGACAGTATGATCTCTGTATAACATCAGTCTTTAAATGCAAGATATTTAAAGTGTACATAAAGTATACTCGCAATAGTTCCACTTTAGCACAATCAAATATACTTTAGTATATCTTTATCTGACCCTCAGTGCACTTTAGTTTCCCAGAAATAGTGCTAAGGACAAAATGAGTTGTTCCAATATAGCAGACTTAAAGTATATAATTTTAGTATACCAACAGGGTATTTATATTAAAGGGTTAGTTCACCCAAAAATGAAAATTCTGTCATTAATTACTCACCCTCATGTCGTTCGACAGCCGTAAGACCTCTGTTCATATTCGGAACAGAAATGAAGATATTTTTGTTGAAAGCTGATGGCTGAGAAAGGCTTCAGATAGGCCTCCATTGGCATTCAGTACATTTATACTCCCAAGACCCATAAAAGGCACTTAAAACGTCGTTACAAAGTCCATCTCACCACAGTGACTCTACAATAATTTTACGATGCGACGACAATAGTTTTTGTGCGAATTTTTTTTTAAAAATAACACCTTTATCCAACTTGTTATTGTCTTCCGTGTATGCCTCCACGACGCATGTGCGAGAATATGACGTGGAGGAGCGGGGTTCGGGAATCCATGAAATGCACACTTAAGCCCCATTTTGAGAACTACGCCGAGACCTAAAGCACGATCAATGTAGAATCCAACAGCTTAGACACGCGCGTCTTCCTCTGCTCATAAACAAATCGCTTCTGGGTGATGTGTCCGAACGCCGGATCTGCGTCATATTCTCGCGCATGCGTCGTGGAGGCACACACGGAAGACAAAAACAAGCTGGATAAAGGTGTTATTTTGATTTTTTTTTTGCGCACAAAAACTATTGTCGTCGCATCGTAAAATTATTGTAGAGTCACTGTGGTGAGATGGACTTTGTAACGAAGTTTTAAGTGCCTTTTATGCATCTTGGGAGTATAAATGTACTGAATGCCAATGGAGGCCTATCTGAAGCCTTTCTCAGCCATCAGCTTTCAACAAAAATATCTTCATTTGTGTTCCGAATATGAACGGAGGTCTTACGGGTGTCGAACGACATGAGGGTGAGTAATTAATGACAGAATTTTCATTTTTGGGTGAACTAACCCTTTAAGTACATAAATATGTAAATGTATTTATAGTATGCTTAGCATAAGTGCATAAATGCTTCATTCAAAAAACGGGTTAAAAACAACCCAATTTAGTTAATGTTACTCATCAAATTGGGTTGTTTATTTAACCCAGCATAGTTGATTCATTTGTACTATAATACTAGTTTATACATTAGTGTCAGAAAAAAATCCCATTCCATTTGCACTTAAGACTTCTTTTAAAGTGTTTTTTTTCTGTAAATATTGTTCTTTTTAAAAGTGTGCTTAAGTGTACTTTTTAACATCAGTGATAAAGCTTCAGCTGTAGTCAAAGACAGCTGCTGTACAGCTGGATTATTATAAAATTCTTGAGCCAGTTGTATGCTTTAATATTTTAAAAGGACAGTTAGTGACAAATAGTCTTGTTTAAAGATAGATTCTGTATTGCTTGTTGAAATAGTCGAGCTGTAGTGCAGTTTAGAGCCTCTAAAATGTGCCGCATAAAAGTGAATGAGGATATGGTTTTGGTGCCAGAATTTGAAATGGTTGAGCCTGTTAATATGGATGGCAATAGCCTCGTCCGTACAGTTAAAAACAGCCCTGTAAAATGCTCAATCACGCAAATCAACACATTTTCAAGACCCGAGTGATTGACTGTTTCAAAGTGCTTAGCCACCTAAAACGCAAGCCAGTAATTACATTTCACGAGCATAAAGTTTGTGAGATCGCCAAGAGCAGTTTAAGGAATATTGCAATATTGGTTTTTGCTTCTAAAGCTGTAAAGATGCATGATTGAAATTTTATATTGAACATGTTTAGACTAGAGAAGCTTTCTGATTTTGCCATTTTTACTTTTAATAGCAGGCACATGCTTAAATCAAGTATTGGATATCAGGATTTGTCCTCAATTTGAATGCTCTAAAAGACATTGAAATCCTCAACTACCTCATTTTAAAGAAGTAATGGAAACTAACCGCTTTGCTTGTGTTTTTATTATGCGCTTTGGAAGGCTTCTTTGGAGCAGTCCCAGATTTTAAGTGATTGAAAGTTTTATGAACCTTGGCTAGACATGCACGTTTCTGTACCCATGATTCTCTGCAGAGACCCAAAACTGTTACCTAATTGAAACTGCGCTAGTTTTCCAGTAATCCCAACTGCAAATCCCAGTTCCGTTTACTCATGATCAGCACTGATTCTCATCCCCTTATCTCTTTGAACAGGTTTGCCCAATCAAACCCAAACCATGGGAATCGCCCTCCGAGTTTAACCCGACCCAAAGAGAGAAATGTAATCCACAGGAACGGTTAAGATGCTAAGTGACCACTGAGCCTCATGAAGAATAGGGAATTAGGAAGAGGAGATGAATGGAGCAGCCACCCACTCAGCGAGACAGAGCGTGAGTGAAGGTCGATCTTTTTGTTCTTCCCCCCGTGGCAAACATTGTGACTAATAACAAAGTGAGGCACGATGAGTGGCAGTATCTGGGCAGCGTTGCTCTTTCTGTGCATGTGCTTGGAGCTCGGGGGAAGTAGTGCTCGTCTGAGAAGATGGAAAAATGAGGACCGTTTGCAAACTGCAAGGAAAGACAGTCAGGTGGAGGAAGGGCAAAGTGAGATGCCATTTGCCATCACGGCAGGAACACCAAGCTTGAGACTAGCACATCAAAATGAGGATAATTTGATCGTTTTGCCGAAAATCAACAATGGCGCTATCGACTCTGTATCAGGACTGCACGCACAGATTGAAGGAATTGCAAAACCTGAAATCACAGTGACTCCAGTTTTGTTTGGCGCAAGTGTGAACACAGATTCTACTCCACATACCAGGAATAAATTTAATCCCAAATCCAAAGATATCCCAGAAATCACAAAGACAACAGTAGCACCTCTTAGACAGAGCTCCAAAATATCTCGTATCGTTCCCGCTGAACTAACTCCTGCAGTAGAGGAAACTGGAACTGAAAAAGCACCTGACAGATCTACTCTGGATGGCCCTTCAGATGCCAGCGGGATCCTGCTCAAGCCTCCTTCTGGGTTAAAAAACAGTGGACAGGAAGTGCAAACTATAATGATTGGCAGCCAAGATGCAGAGAGCAGTGGTGATTTTCACAGGACCTTTGCCGGACCCAATCTGGATGAGATGCCTTTACAATCCCGCAGCCGGAGAAGCTGGATATGGAACCAGTTTTTCGTGATAGAGGAATATAGTGGACCAGAACCGGTGCTGATTGGACGGGTAAGTTGAACATTTGTTTAACTGATTGTTATGCTTGCATGCTATTTTGAAAATGATGGCCAACTTCATTTGATGAAACAGTGTTTGCTACTAATTTTACTTCTTCAATGCAACGGATTGAGTGAAATATTCAATGTGAAAAATAAATGCTTCTCTCTTAAAACACTTAAAAACAACCCAATTTAGTTAATGTTACCCATCAAATTGGGTTCTTTATTTAACCCAGCATAGTTGATTCATTTTTACTATAATACTATCTCTTTTTTTTTTTTTACTTCATACATGATTTAATTTCTACAGATTAATTTAAATCCTCTAAACCTTTTTAAAATGCTTGACACAACCCCTGGCTTGCATGATAATTCCTTTATTTTCGATTATATTTTACAGCATACCATATTTTATATAGCTTTTAATACATATTGCCAACATTTAAGCTCATTTAACAAATATTAGAAGTAAAAATGAAACATTTGGAAGTAATTCAAGTGGAATCGATCAGTCTCTGTTGTCTCATGTTCAGCGGGGGAACTTCTAACTTCAGACCATCGCTCTGCTTTTCACTTGTAGACGAAATATGCGGTGACTCCATAACCTGTCCATAAACAATCAGTGTACAGCTCTGAGAACATATTTTAACATCATAAGAATTTATGTTCTGTATCTTTTTGAATAAAATCAGGCGTTTCCATCACGCGAAAAGACGCCACACTCGTTTAGGTGACTCACATTGGCCCATGTTGCTTTGCATATAATTAAATGATATACAGCACAATAATGGATTTATACAATAAAATATACACAAACCTGTATTTTACCGAAGACATGCACCAATTTGATGGAGCTGCTCTGCTCACTCCTGAAGAGGTCACAAGAAGCCTGTGGTAAATAACTCAACCCCTGGGTTGTTACGTCTGACCCCGGATATGGGTAACACAAAAACTACCCAAACACTGGGTTTTTACATCTGACCCAGGATCTGTGTTACACAAAAACTACCCAAACACTGGGTTGTTACGTCTGACCCTGGATCTGTGTTACACAAAAACTACCCAAACACTGGGTTGTTACGTCTGACCCTGGATCTGTGTTACACAAAAACTACCCAAACACTGGGTTGTTACGTCTGACCCAGGATCTGTGTTACACAAAAACAAACCAAACACTGGGTTGTTACGTCTGACCCAGGATCTGCGTAACACAAAAACTACCCAAACAATGGGTTGTTAAGTCTGACCCAGGATCTGAGTTACACAAAAACTACCCAAACACTGGGTTGTTACGTCTGACCCAGTATCTGAGTTACACAAAAACTACCCAAACACTGGGTTGTTACGTCTGACAAAAGGCTCAACCCAGGATTTGGGTAGAAAAAATGTGTTTTTAGAGTGTTGGTGACATAAGAGGTTTAGGTAGAAATTGTGATTAATAGGAAGAATTACAAATGCATCTTTTATTTTTGGAATAACATTCCAAAATGATTGTTCACAATGTTTCTGTGTGGACTTTAAAGGGATAGTTCACTCAAAAATTATAATTTCTGGACATCCCAATATTGTTCTAAGCCTCTAATGACAATGAAACACAAAATAAAATATTTTGAAAAATGTCTTTCATTGTCCATCCATATTTCCAAAGAAAAACATTACCAAAATGCATAGGTTTGGAACGACTTGAGGGTAAGTAAATGATCACACAAATCCCTTTAAGGTTCTGTTGGTTTTTTCCCAAGACGTTTTAAGCTTGCAAACATGCCCACACTCTCCTTGTCGCTAAGCAGGTCAATTTGGAAGGTTCTTTTATAAATAAACTAAAGCAATTGCATTAGGTTGTTAAACGTGGGATTTGGACAGTAATTATTAGATGTCACCAGAAAAAACAACCACTGCAAAACGCAATTACATGCTCTGTGGTCACATTTAGTAACACATGCACAGACATAGGCATGCACTAAAAGACACAGATGCTCGCACACACTCTGCGGTAATGAGCTGCGCTGGATAGGTCGCATTAGCGGCGATTCACACTGAGTAAGTTTGCCAGCTGCTTATACTGAACACAAGGCTTAAAAGAGTCTGGCGCCGAACCAACACAAGATCAAGAGAGCGCACCTCATAAATGTTGCATCCACTTCTCTGACTGTCACTGTGCTGACACTGTATCCGAGTAAATGTTTATCCGATGGGCCAGGACATGCTGTTGTCAGTGTTGTTGTTCATCACGATGTACCGTTTACCTGTGTGCGAGCCAGAGAACTGCATTGGGGATCAGTTATGGCTGAATGGAGGGCAACTGTCTCGGAGACAAAGCTGAACTTGACCATGAGTCAAAACACAAGGCCAAACACAAGCACTGACTTTGATGTATGAACTAGGCACTTTCCTATTGGATTTGTAGTAAATGCAATTGAATCAGTGGGTTGTTGAACATGACATATCGGCTGTGTTAGATGTCATGCAAACAAAAATGTGTGGCTTTTAGGGGGTGGCGTTTACACGACACTGAAACAAAACACTTCGGTTACACTTTATTTTGATGGTCCCCTTTAGACATTCTGTTGACTGTAACGCTGCACATAACTCTCATTAGAGTTTTAGTTGAGTATGGGTAGGGTTAGTGTAATAAGGTGTTAGGTAGGCCTGCACGATTCTGGGAAAAATACACTCTATAAAATGCTGGGTTAAAAATAACCCAAGTTGGGTTGAAAATGGACTAACCCAGCAATTGGGTTTTTTTAACCCAGCGGTTGGGTTAAATGTTTGCTTAAAACAATCCAATTGTTGGGTTAGTCCATTTTCAATCCAACTTGGGTTATTTTTAACCCAGCATTTTTTAGAGTGTATGAATCATAATTTTTTTTAGCTTAGAATTGATATCACGATTCTCTGCAACAATTTTTTTCTCATGAAGTGTAATGTCTATTGCACACATGAACCATGACAAAACAAATTGGTAGCACCAAAAATATTTGTTTTGGCACATAGAACATTGCACATCACACGCCTGTACACTCTAAAAAATTCTGGATTAAAAACAACCCAAGTTGGGTTGAAAATGGACTATCTCTGCAATTGGGTTGTTTTAACCCAGCGGTTGTATATCTTTTGCTAGATGGTAAGCAATGGCTTCTGTTATTTCCATACTCCTTCTGGAGTTATGTGGGTATGGCGTCGCATTGTGCAAGGTGTCCGTAATGTCTGCGTTTTTGGACGACTTTCGGACCTCTTGACTTGTACGGCTTCATCATATTGCACTTTGTGGTGACGTTTGAGGTGCTGGTAAAGATTTGTGGTGTTACCTTGCGGTGCTGCAACAAGGGCAAAGCATGCCTTGCAAATCACATCAGACTGACCCTCGTCTTCTTGCTTGAATCCAAAATACTTCCACACCACCGAATATGCAGCTTTTTTCGGAACAAGTTCGGTGGTTGGCTGATTCTGGTCACTTGGACCTGAGTTTTCATCAATATCCATTTTGTTTATTTCCGAACTACCGCGCAAGCACAACGAGTGAAACACGTGACTAAAAGGCGCTTTGTCATTGGCTGAGGGTGAAGCCCTGAACTTTGTGAAAGCTGTCCTTTCAAAATAAAGGCCGATTTTTTTTTTTTTTTTTTTTTTTTTTTATCAAAGTCATTTAAAAATGTAATCGTGAACAGGGTGAATCGAGATCACGATTTTATAACGATTTATCGTGCAAGCCTAGTGTTAGGGTTAGTTAACATGCACTTGCAAAGAGACTTATTGTCAGTATAATGTCTGTTTGAGGACCATCAAAATAAATTGTTATCATATATAAAGTAGACAGTTTGCTAGTGCTCCACTAATACTCTAATGAGAGTTATTCCGAGTTCACACTGCACGATTTTAGCCCCGATTTTGACTCGCCGGCAGGTTTTGCAAATTCACCGCATATAAAAAGGTAAGATCAGATGTTTTATCAGGCTACTATTGTTTTTATTATGTCTTTTTTTACATACAGACGTTGCACATGGAAGGCTTTGGGACTGAGGGTGCTTTCACACCTGCCTCATTTAGTTCGGTTGAATCGTACTAGAGTTCGTCTTCCCCTTTGGTGCGGTTCGTTTGGTCAGGTGTGAAAGCAGCAATCGCACTCGGGTGCGCACCAAAAGCAGACTAAACAAGCGGACCGAGACCTCCTTGAAGAGGTGGTCTCTGCGCGCTTTCAAACGGACTCTGGAGCGGTTCGTTTGTGGTGAGAACGTGATCCGACCTCGAACAGACCCAACTACAAAAAGTACTGATCATTTTTGGACTAAACCAGCTGTCGTAGTCAGTTTGCACTTTAGCATGGCAGCTCGCGGACAAAGTTGGAGTAGTGAGGAGGTTCGGAGGTGACCATATGACCATATTAGGTCCCAACTTTTGAAAACTCACAAGAACAGCACGATCTTCGCTTGAAGTGACGAGCGATGCGCGCTCGCCGTTTGCAGTGCATTAGAACGTTGCTTTCAAGCCGCATCCGCAACCTTCATTATAGAAATGTATTGTTTGCATATTGTGGTGTATACAAACAATGTAATAGATTATGGCCAGGGACAAAACCAGCCCGCACAGCCGCAGTTTAGGAAATACGCCATGGCCAATGAGTGATGTGGATGTCATGTGACTGCATTTTGGTTTGTTTCAACTGGTTCGGACCAAAGCAATTAGTGTGGTGTGAAAAGGAACCAAAAAAGCTGAAAAATGCTACAATGTATAATTGTTTGCCCTTGGTTCGGACCAAATGAACCGAACTAGAGATGTGAAAGCACCCTGAGAAAACATACTGGGAAGGGCTGTGCGATATTGAAGAAAAATGTGATATGCAATATCCTTGTTAAATAATGCGATATTCGATATGCTATACGATATTGCTTTAAGTGTGTAAAATCTTTTTCTTTCCCCAACTGATATCTTTCACTTAAAGCATAACCGACTGTGTTTACATGAAAACTCATCAAGACAGCCATTTTGACATAACTGTGTGTGTATTTGACAGTTCGAGTGTGTAACAAGACACGAATAAAAGAACGGCTTGTGCGCACGTTTCAGTGTGTGTGTCAGACAGCAGACAGAGCGAGACTGTAAGTTGTTTTTCGCAAATTATTGCGTTTAATAACTCTTTTTTTGACAAGTCACAGAAGTAACAATCGTGTGCCCAGTCTATTCTCTGCTATATGCGTCGACCTAAAACGTACACTTTTCACAATGTTGAAGTAGCCTATTAAAATCATTCAGATATTGCGTACCCTTGCGATATGCATATTGCGATATGTACATTTGCGATATTTCGATAATTTCAATATATTGCGCAGCCCTAATACTGGGGGTGCAGGGTTTACCTCTTAAACGAACACTCCACTATTTTTGAAAATAGGCTCATTTTCCAACTCCCCTAAACAGTTAAACAGTTGAGTTTTACCGTTTTCGAATCCATTCAGCCGATCTTTTAGCATAGCTTAGCATAGTTCATTGAATCTGATTAGACCGTTAGCATCTCGCTTAAAAAATTTCCAAAGAGTTTCGATATTCTTCCTATTTAAAACTTGACTCTTCTGTAGTTACATCGTGTACTTAGGCCGACGGAAAATGAAAAGTTGTGATTTTCTAGGCTGATATGACTAGGAACTATACTCTCATTCCTGCGTAATAATCAAGGAACTTTGCTGCCGTACCATGGGTGCAGCGGCGCAATGATATTACACAGCGCTTTTGCCAAGGCTTTTTTGCTATTTTGGATAAAAAGGACAAGCTTTTTGATATGCCCCATTCCAACTTCCTGTTTAAATAGGAAGTATATCTACAAAAGACAGCCCATTGTGTGTTTCAGCCCATTTTGTGGCGGCTGTAACTAATTTTTTCTATATAAACATACATCACTGTTCAAAACTTTGGGGTACGTTTTTTAGCGCAAACCCTCTTTTGGCATTAAAAAACTACTGTCAGGATTTACTAAAGACCATAGACTGTAAAAAACAGTAGTCATAGTGTCCGTGATGTCACCTGAAGAGCATTTTTGAAGCCCAAAGTGGGCGTAGCCGGTCGTCGCCATCTTGGTAAAGTGTCCTGGATAAACAAAAATGGACAAAGAGGCGGGACATGGGTGGAGCTGAGGTGCCTGGTTGCTGAAAACCACGCCTGCCTAGCTCGACCAGTGGCAATCCACCTGTCACTCAAGTGGCCACGCCCTTAATTATGCAGGATGATTTAAAGGGATGTTATAAAAAAATTCACCCCCTTCACAGTTGTCATGAAGGGCAAAAGTAGCTTTATAGACCAAAACCACTTTTTGTACCAGGCGGTAAAGTTGGGCATTTTAACATGGGGGTGTTTCCCAATTCATGGGAGGAGAGTATTTAAAGGGATGGTTCACCCAAAAATGAAAATTATCCCATGATTTACTCACCCTCAAGCCATCCTAAATGTATGTGACATTATTCTTTCAGACGAATATAATCAAAGTTATATTAAAAATGTCCTGGCTCTTCAAAGCTTTATAATGGCAGTGACTTGTTGGGTCTTTTTTTAAGTCCATACAAGTGCATCTATCCATCAAATAACTGCTCCACACGGCTCCGGAGGGTTGATAAAGGCCTTCTGAAGCAAATCGATGCGTTTTTGTAAGAAAAATATCTACTATATAATAGGGCTGAACGATATGGACAAAATTTCATATCTCGATTTTCATGCCAGATATCTCTATATCGATACAATACGATATGACTACGTGTTCGGTGAAAACCAAGCATTTCTCAGAAAAATAATAAGATCATAATACAAAAAAATGTGGAAAGTATAGTTTTATTTTTAAGAACAAGTCATCAACATTAACATAAATTACCAAAAAATAAATTACAAATCAAACCTTTTACTGCAGCTCTGCTTTAACAATAAATAACAAATGCAGCAGCTGGTGGAACATTGAAAGTGCATTGAAGTGCACCAACATTTATATTCTTACACATTGTGTAAGTAACTTCAATGTTTACTCTATTCTATTCCCAGTTCACCAGCCACTTACTTTTAAGTATTTCGGGAGAAGTGGATGAATTCACGTGTTGTAAACATAGAGGTTGTAAATCCAACAGATCCGATTCTCTGAACTGCGTCTGCAGCACAAACACGGCGGCGCCCATCGCGCATACAGCTAACGCCATCGTTATAAAGGTGTTTAAACAACAATATACTTCCACTTGCATGTATTTGACAATCGGAATATCAGATATTTCATGCCATAGCTAACACATTTGTGAATATTCTGAATAAAAAAGGGAAAAAATGACATAAAAGCAGATCATCATTCATTCAGCGCTGTTGCTGCTGCGGTGTGTCACGTGACAAGCAATGACGCGTCACCATGGAAACGCCGCCCCCCCTCTCACAATATAGTTCCCACATCCCTGGTAGTGTGCGCGCTGGCTTTAGCGGTGCATTCAAGGGCACTCGTAAAACTGATGTTTGTTGTGACTGCCAGAGTTGTATGCAGGGCGAGCGCCGAGAGGGGAAATCTATATCGTCTATATTGTTACTTTTTTCGATAGTAATATCTTGAAAGTTCATATCTATATATAGATACGATAACGATATATCGTTCAGCCCTACTATATAAAGTAAATTATCTAGCTTCCGGCCGATCGCCTTACGTATTCAACTTACGGAAAAAGTGTAATGCCTCTCGCAGTTCAAAATGCTCACGCTACATCTGACGACATTGCACACCATTTACGCTCGTCAGACGTGGCGTAAGCATTTTGAACTGCGCGAGGCGTTACACTTTTTATGGAAATGATCTGGCTGCTTCTGTGTTCTTTACTTTGCATGCCGTCAGTTGCATGGCTCTTTTATGTTTTTGTGCTCTGATGATAATATGCCATGTTTAGTAAACCTGGCCCTATGACTCTTATTCATCATGGATGCATACAATTGGTCAAAAGAGACAGTAAAGACATTTATAATGTTACATATTTCAAATGAAGGCTGTTATTTTGACATTTCTATTCATCAAAGATTTCTGGGGGAGAGTTCTGCCAATATGTCCACCAAACAAATCATCATATTAGAATGATTTCTGAAGGATCATGTGACACTGAAGACTGGAGGAATGATGCTGAAAATTCAGCTTTGATCACAGGAATTAATTACATTTTACAATAAAGGCTTAATAATTGTAAATTAAATTGTAATAATGTTTCACAATATTAAAGCTTTTACTGTATTTTGATCAAATAAATGCAGCCTTGGCGAGATTTTTAAAAGAATACTGAAAAATGTTGAATGGTAGTGTACTTATTGACCAGTTGTGTGAGTTTTGTCCAATCAATGCAAGCGGTGCAGAAAATAACACCCTTCACCTTTAAGAGATTCATACCCATCACTGCCTTTGCTCTACAAACACAAAACACTTAGGTCAATTTAAAAGTTACGCTGTAAAAAAGTGTAGAGAAGTGTCTATTCACTATTTTATTTTTCCAAGGATCTCAAGGCCTGTATTTATTATTGAGAAGTCGAGAGTGTGCAGATTTAGGTATTTATGCAATGTGTGCTTTTTGCCTCGTTTGAGCCCATTAGTGGAGGAATCACGCGTAGGAGAGAAATGCATGTGGTGTTTCTGAAAGAACAAATGTGGACACTGGAGAATCAAAAAGAAGAAAACCGGAGAGATCAAGGAGAAGAGCGTACAGTGAAAGAAAATGAGAAGCGGGGAGGGGCTTTTCCTGCTGGGAAACTCATCAGAGATCATTTCCCAAATTTCATTCTTTTTTTACCATCCTTTTGTGTCTCTAAATTTGTTTTGTTGTTTTACGGATTGGATTCATTGAATTCCCACAGTGAAACATTTTGGTGTACAGATGACTGCGGTAGAGCAATTAAAGCACAAATCTGAGAGCGGATGATTAGGAGATTTATATAACAGATTTGAGAGGAGGTGAAAAAAACCCAGAGAAAATGGGATGCGGAAATACAGATAGAGGATAACAATGGTGTCTCAAATCACATACTTCTACTATACTAGAGATTCTCAACAGTTCTGCCCTACAAACTGAGGGAAAATGGCTTTAGTTGATTTGATTGTGCAGCATTAACTTGTTAACTAAGATGTGTATGTCTGTAAGATGGCATACACACATATAGATTGAAATTCAAAATCATTGTTTAGGAAATCAAAAAAAAAATTCATTAACATTTTTTGTGTGGTCTGGGACCTGAAGACTAGGCGACATTTTGTAGAATTTGCATACTTAACATCGTACTTTCTCATCTTTTGCACAAACTCATCGTCAATACTTTTAGTTTCATTTTTTTGACGAAGTGCAAAAACATTTGGACTATTATTTATATTAGGACTGCTTGATTATGGCAAAAATCATAATCGCGATTATTGTGGTCAATATTGAAATCACGATTAATTAACATGATTATTGGTGGGTAAAATTATCAAAGTCTTATTTCATGATTTTTTTAAATGTCATTGAAATTTCACAATTATCGATACTTCAGCAAAAACTAATACTAGGTTAATTAATGTAAGTAAAAAGTCCTCAAAACAGTTATAGAAGAAGTAAATGGCAATAAAATAATGACAAAGAAATTCATTACAAACAAAACCGACAAATGTATGCACCTCTTGATGGAAATAAATGTTAGAGGTGCATTCATTTTTGGTCAAGATCTTGTATTGATAATGCAAGAGTCCAGCACTCTGTCAAGTCTCCTCCGGCACATCCCAAAGACTTTCAATTAATTTGTGGTCTGGACTCAGACGTGCCAATTCATGTGTGAAAATGATTCTTAATGCTCCCTCCCAACCATTCTTTCACAGTTTGAGCTGATGAATCTTGACATTGTCATCCTGGAACATGGCCATGATGTGTCTTCCTACATGGTTGTTTAAGAAATGAAAAGCTACATACTCAATCAATTAGGGTTAGAGGAACTGTTGCCAAACATATAACATGCTAGAAACATGCAGCATGCATGCTAGAAACATGCATGCTAGAAACATGCTAGAAACATGCAGCAACCTTTTCACGGAGCGGGGTCAGCGCATGCTGAGGTGCACAGTGCGCAGAAGTCTGCAACTTTCTGCAGAGTCAACAGCTGCAGACCTCCAAACTTCGTGTGGCCTTCAGATTAGCTCAAGAACAGTGTGTAGAGCTTCATGGAGTGGGTTTCCATGGCCGAGCAGCTCATCCAAGCCTTACAGCACCAAGTGCCATGCAAAGCATCGGCCACTGGACTCTAGAGCAGAAGCTACCTTTGGGCAGAACCTTTTCCAGCATGACTGCGCACCAGTGCACAAAGCCCATACAGACATGCATGAGCGAGTTTGGTGTGGAGGAACTTCACTGGCCTGCACAGAGTCCTGACCTCACGATAAAACACCTTTGGGATGAATTAGAGCGGAGACTGAGACCCACGCCTTCTCGTCAAACATCAGTGCCTGACCTCACAAATGCGCTTCTAGAATAATGGTCAAAAATTCCCATAAACACACTCCTAAACCTTGTGGAAAGCCTTGTTCTATGTTCTTGTGTTAAAGCTGCAAAGGGTGGGCCAACTCCATATTAAACCCTACGGATTAAGAATGGGATTTCATTAAAGTTCATGTGCATGTAAAGGCAGGCGTCCCAAAACTTTTGGAAAATGTAAATGTTTTCCATGTAAAAACATGTATGTACACAATAAGTGCATTGTTTTTATTAATAATTGAAATGTTAGTACATAGTAGTTAAGGCCACTTAATTTAAAGTGGAACCTTAAACTGTGAAATGACTTTAAATTCATACTTTACCTGTGACTGTGCTGCATGACAATCTCGACGAACAGCTAAAGATTAGAATAATGCAGTATATTATTTGGTGGAAGAGTTGTTTATTCCATTACATTTCACTTCTAGTGCACTTTGGTGTCTTTCATCAAATTGCTGTTGCCGCTGCTTCACATTGTGCCTAATAATACCCATGGTAAAGTCATGACAACATAGAATAAGAGCTTGTCATCGTGCGAGTTGCACAGAATGGCTATGACAGCTGAAAAATATGGACGAGATTGTGGTTGAGGAGGCGTGGGCAGCAGTTTGTGATGTTTCTTTTCACTCACACTTCCCACTGTCATGGCCTTCTCTTGCGCTATTTCGTTTTCTCAGTTTCATTGGCTTTTCTTTCGTTTCTCTTAGGGCCCTTTCACACCTACCTTGTTTGGTCCGGATTTTTCTGACTTTTCAGTTTGGTCCGAATCAAAATTACAGGTGTGAAACCTCTCCCGGAGCAATTTGGTAAATTTGGTCCGACGAAAAGACGTAGTCTCGGTCCGGATCAAACTGAACTAAGGTTCGGTTCGGTTTGTTTCTAGTGTGAAAGCATTTTCTGTATGGTTCGGACTTTCAGACCATTTACAGGAAGTTCCTATTTGTGTTTAAATATTATAATGTTACTTTTAAATTTCATCTAGGCTATATTGATTATGAAAAGTGAAAAGATGCGCAATATGACAGAAGACAGAAGGTCAGAATTGATTTTGACCACTTCGTCAAGTTTTGCCTTTCTTTAAAGTGAAATTAGTTTTGTATAAATTGTATCTTAATTTGAATCAATGTTTCATCAGCCAATTGCCTGGATTTAATAAATAAGAAGCAAATAGGCTATAGCAGACAACAATCGTGACATGGAGGTGCCGGAGCGATCACTTGCATTGCTCTTGAACTTGTCTCATAAATAAAGTGAAACTCAGCAGCTACTGCCTCACAGACATGAGAAATATGTGTATAAAGCTTGAAATGTCCACTTTTAATGCTGCGTTCACACCGAACGCGAAGAGAATGTCTGGCGTGAGTGATTTTAAGTCAGTGGAATGTTAAGTCAGTGGAAAGGCGCGTTAATGCGCGTCTGGAGGTCCTGCGGCGCGATAGATGCGTTTCGCGCGGCGCGATGGATGCGATTCTGCCTCATTCATCATTAGCGCGAACTGGACGCGAATTGAGCGATATGCGCGATATGCGCGAGTGGTGCTTTTTGTGCATTCACGCGTTTGAAGCGAATTCGCGTCTGCTGCCCGAGTTGAAAAATCTGAACTTTAATGTTAATTTGCGCCGCGTTAACCAATCAGGAGCCTGCTTGCTGCTGTCACGTGGTAAAGTGACGTGATAAGAAACCCTGCATAATTTAAAAATACCACTATCGTGTCACAAAATGGAGTTTTAAGACTTTTTCAGGTGGGAATGTAGTTGTTTAAAGCTCAAATCTGTGGTTTATTTATAAAGAGAGCGCCTATTATGAAAAAATTATCTTGTGTTTGTGGAGTTGTGAGATCCAGGCGATCACCGGGCGCTCAGCGCTCATTAACCCCTGCGAGAGCAGCTTTTCCTCGGCCAGTCCTTCTGACGTTTGCCGCTGGCTCTGATGTCCTGTAGTGGTGCATCTTGTGTAGATCTAATGGCCGATCTTTGGTGTCATGAATCTATAATTTGTTGTCTGCCAAATTGTTTTGACTGAGGGCAAAGAGAAGTTTCATAAGTTAATTTTTTTAAGGATAATTGTGCCTAATAATACCCATGGTAAAGTCATGACAACATAGAATAAGAGCTTGTCATCGTGCGAGTTGCACAGAATGGCTATGACAGCTGAAAAATATGGACGAGATTGTGGTTGAGGAGGCGTGGGCAGCAGTTTGTGATGTTTCTTTTCACTCACACTTCCCACTGTCATGGCCTTCTCTTGCGCTATTTCGTTTTCTCAGTTTCATTGGCTTTTCTTTCGTTTCTCTTAGGGCCCTTTTTAGTTGTGAGATCCAGGCGATCACCGGGCGCTCAGCGCTCATTAACCCCTGCGAGAGCAGCTTTTCCTCGGCCAGTCCTTCTGACGTTTGCCGCTGGCTCTGATGTCCTGTAGTGGTGCATCTTGTGTAGATCTAATGGCCGATCTTTGGTGTCATGAATCTATAATTTGTTGTCTGCCAAATTGTTTTGACTGAGGGGAAAGAGAAGTTTCATAAGTTAATTTTTTTAAGGATAATTGTGCCTAATAATACCCATGGTATTATTAGGCACATTTTAGGCACATTATTAGACACAAGTTTCATAAGTTAATTTTTTTAAGGATATTTAAATATACATGCAGTGAAGATAATGTAGGAGTTGCCTGGACCACATTTGTGTGGCTATTAATGATTAAAATATATTTTTAATGAAAATGAAAAGAGGCAGAGTGGTGTTTTATGACATATTTCTCCTGGAGCGCCTTGAACGCGTGTCTATTTCGCTTCAAACGCTTAATTTATACGCGCGTCGAATTCACTGTGGACTCGCGAATGGATGTAAAATGTTCAAGCGTCCAACTAGACGCGGTAGACGCGATTTTGACGCTCTATTCGCGTTTGGTGTGAAAGCAGCATTAACGAAACAACTCGCAATGGAAAGAAAAAGTCAAGCAATGCGCACTGTTCAATAGTGGCAACGATATGTGTCTGTTCAATCATTCTTGTCAAAGACGCTGACGTCAGACGCACTTCCGTTTACACACCAATCAGTGTCAAGATGCAGCCCACATAGATGATGACGAGTGGACGCAAGTGTGTCATGTAAAGTTATTTAGTGCGCTCGCATAATTGCAATGTGAAACCAAACCAAAACTAACCAAATGTATAAAACTTATCAAAACATGAACTTTGGTTCGGACCTTGGTGCGGACTTTCAGGTATGAAAACGGCCTTCGTTTCATTGGCCGGCGGTCATTGCAGTTGCTAGTTTGACTAGTCGCAGTGTGTTTCGCAAGTATGCACTAGAAGAATGTCTGTGCAAGGTGGCTATATTTATACTCAATTGTGTAATGTATGAATTTTATAAGGTTGTTTTGTCATTCAACATCGTAATGAATGCATGCATAGTTTTTTGGGTTAATTAAAGTGCATCATCTGCCTACTTAAAGTGCACTTTTTCTTAATTTTCTTCACTTTAATTTTCATTGTGAACACATTACTACTATTTACAGTATACTAAAAAAACGGTATAGATCAGTGCATAAGTATGTGAATAAGTATGTAAACCTGTATACCGCACATTTTGGCAAATCTAGGAGGCAGGGGCGGGTCTAGACAATTTTTCGTGGGGGGGCCAGGCTGGGGCACAGACTCAGAGAGGGGTGGCACATTTAAATACATGTAAACAGTGAACCAGTATAAATAGCCCTACACTGGAGGTAATAATACTGTATATTATTGATAACAAAACGTATTATAATGAGTGAAAAGGAATTAAAAATGAGCAACTTCAAATGTGATATGAAATAACAAATAACTTAACAGTAGTAGAAGAACATGGGTTGTAGTAAATGCAATGCAAGCATGATTTTTTCCATCATATATAGTTGTAAACAAGATGGACCAACATTAGACAACAGTAGAAAGGCTTTTGAGCTCAACAAGAAGCTGTAGCAGTGTTTATTCATATTCATATTACATTATAAATATATTATTTTTGTTTCCCACAGGATTTTTTGAGACTGTGCTGGGTAGACATTGGTCCCTATAGGCTAGGGGTTGCTCCCCAAAAGAAAATTTTGTTCATTTTAAATTTAAATGCATAAATCTGGTGCATTTTGAGAGAAAAATTAAGTGACTAGATCCATAAAGAAATTTGTTTTTTGTAAACAATTTTTTACTTTAGTAGTAATTTATTTATTGGTTGCATAGATATGAATGGTGATGGTATAGGGCACATAAATGATATTTCATAAATGGTAAAACATGGAGAGTATGCATTCAAACCATCAAAAAAATACAGTAAAAGAGGTTACCTTCGTTGAATTAACTTATTTCTAGAATAATTAGTGGGGGCCTGTAATACATATTTTTTATGTGAATATTTAGGCTATAGGGTCTTACTGTTCAAATTACTCATGGTTCAGTCTGTATGTGCTATATTCAGGGAAAAAAGAACTACTGTCAAATAAAAATAAAGAAAATAAAAACAAATAATCTAACTGTGCAAAAGCACAAATAAATACAATCAGAGCAAAGATACTTATAAAATAAACAGTGCTTTTCAGGTTTTTCTGGTAGGTCTAACATTAGTTCTCAGAAATGGAATATCAGTAATCAAATGTAAAATGACATTGCATATTTGACTGTATAAATTAAAGACTGTTATTAAAGTTATAAAAGCTAAAGCAGTGAGTGATTTACTTGTCTTTTGTAGTTTGATTAACATTAAAAACACAGACAGCAGGAATATTAGTTTGCTAGAATACTCAAGACGATCATGTTGACAATTTTTGTGTGAATTTGTCCGTTTAAGCGCAAGACTTTAAAGAGAACTCAATATTTGCTCGAGACGCGAGTTTGCGCGCTTCGGATGAGCACACACACACACACACACACACACACACACACACACACACACACACACACACACACACACACACACACACACACACACACACACACACACACACACACACACACACACACACACACACACACACACTTATTACAGCGTGCACAACTTCTCATTCGCGTTTTATAACTCCTGAATTGGCTTAGTTTTAGTTTATGTTTGTGCTCAAATGTTTTTTTATAAGCTTTAAAGTAGAGAAACCAACCACCGCACTTCGCCGTCCGTTTGCGCCCACTATTTACTCCGATAACAGCACATCATGGTAGAGTGGTTCCTCCCCAGTGCGGAGGCGCTCCACAACAACAACAGGGCGAGGAGTACAGTGGCCACTTGCATGCATACAATAAAATATAAATAAATCAATGCTCTGTAAAATATTAGTTTTAGTTAAGAAAACCGCTGGAACTACTTGTAAAGAATTCAAACTGGCAAGTCCAACAACATATTACCTTCCGACTCTGATGGGTGGGGGGCACTTGGGGTGGCCAATTACATTTTGGGGGTGGCCCGTGCCACCCCAGGCCCCCCTCTGGCCCCGCCCCTGCTAGTAGGTCATACAAATTCAGAAAATATTTAGAGCAATTCCGAACACATCTGAGGTTAAAACTCTGAATACTAGAGCTAAAGGAGGCAGTGTGTGTTCTGTCAGCGTGCCTTTAATTGGCAGGTTAAAGGGCGTCCAATTGTCATCGTTCAGAGAGAAAGATTAAGATGGTTCTGGCGGTCCTGAGCTAGTGCTGGTGGGTTAATCTCTGCATGTTTACTTAAGGTTGGCACTTTTGGCAGCTCTTTGCTGTGTGTATGCGTGTGTGTGTGTGTGTGTGTCTGTTAAGCTTAGGGTCTTGAAGGCAGTAAACCTGCCCATCACTGGACCATGAGCAGAGCTGAAGCCCCTCTTAGCTTGTGGTCAGATTCGACACGCTCTGTGAGCTGCGCGATACAGTCCCTGCACAGTGTGTGTTCTGCGTACATGTGTGTGTGTTTCTATACTGTGTAAATTCATTCACTTCATAAATGCATGTGCATCCGTCATTTGTACATTTAATTTCATTTTTAATGAATATCATGGGAACCTTTTTTTGCATGGACACCTTTGCTTTGGCTATTTTTAAAACAAATGAAATACTATAAAATACATTAAATATTTCAATTATTGAGCGATTATTACTTAATCATTAAATTTTTTTAAATAATTAATGTATTTGTTGTGTAAATTCATTTATGTGTTACTATCATTTGTAATTTGTTTTCTTTTAATTATTATCATGGGAACCTTTTTTGCACATTGTTTCTGTTATTTTATAGATGCTTTGGCAATAGTAAAATAAAACATAAAATAATGTCTGTTGTTTCTGGTATTTGCATTGATGATTTAGCAATAATAGTGAACAAATAAGGAATTAATAAATCATTTGATAAGTTATTTTAATTATTAAACAATTAATAATTAGACTTTTATTATCACTGGCACCTTTTCTTTGGCCGTATTGGAAACAATTAAATACTATAAAAGACATTAAATATTTCAATTATTGATTGATTATTTCTTAATCATTCAATAATTCACGTATCTATTGTATGTTTAGTTTGTCTGTAACTATTATAATTTATTGGTAATATTGTAATTTTATTTTTACCGCCATCACTGCCATCTTTTTTCTGTTGTTGTCTGTTTTTTTTTTTGTTTTTTTTGATGCTTTAAAATTTCACATTGTAATTGAAAATGTGTGTTGCATAAAATGTGAAGTGTGTAATCCGAGATGATTCACCCAATCACGTGACTTTGGGATGCGATTACCTGTTTGAAAACAGAATCACAAAAGTAAATGGGGTGCATTTGGATTTCGTGTTTGCTTTAAATACGCGTACATCTGTGTTTGTGTGCGTGTTTTGACTGGTTAGAGTAATAGGCAGTGAATGTGCTTTGACATCATGGTCATGCTGTGTTCTGGAACTCACACACGCGTGAACGCAGACTGCTCAGCCTAGGGCTTCATGTAGCTCACCACAGAGAGAGAGAGAAGAGAGTGAACGAGAGGCTCCTCTAAGCTGCTCTTTGATGCTGAGCTTTTTTTCCTTGTCTGACACACAGCAATGTTTGCTTTATTGCCTCCCAAAATCAACCAAGCGTGCCTCCTATGTGACCCCCTCAGGACAGGAAGTCTCTCTGACTGCAGGAAGTGTAAATCTTTCCCACTTCACATCACTCGGGGCTAAATTTGTCTTTGGCTTTGCGCTCTTAGGAATTCAAGGATGAATTCCCTGAATTTCAGAGAACATTTGTCAGTTTGTCGGGTTTGGGACCGCTGTCAGCGGGGTTGTAAATATATTACAGAAGCTCCAATATTCTGGAATGAAACACAGAGGACTGTGTGATTGGTTTCTGTCCGTTACAGCTGTGGCTTGTCAGATTGTATGTTATGACCCCAATGAGATTTTGGGTAAAAGCTAAGGTAGGCTGTGCAACATCACTGCGTCTTTCACGGCGGTCTTTATGATTGATGTCTTTTTGATGTGTTTACGCACTGTCTTATATTCATCAATCATGTCATGTTCTGACATCCTCGTTGATACATGGTACAGCAAAAACTCAAGCAAGAAGTTGGCTAATTGTGTCAATATTTTGACTGTCTGTATGTCTGACTGTCTGTCTGTCCGTCTGATTGTTTGACTGTCTGTCTGACTGTCGGTCTGATTGTCTGTCTGTCTATGTCTGTCTGTTTGTCTGCCTGTCTGTCTGTCTGTCTGTCTGTCTGTGTCTGTCTGTCTGTCTGTCTGTCTGTCTGTCTGTCTGTCTGTCTGTCTGTCTGTCTGTCTGACTGTGTGACTGTTGGTCTGTCTGTCGGTCTGATTGTCTGTCTGTCTGTCTGTCTATATGTCTGACTGTCTGTCTGTCTATATGTCTGATTGTCTGTCTGTCTGTCTATATGTCTTTCTGATTGTCTGTCTGTCTATATGTCTGTCTGTCTGTCTGACTGTCTATGTCTATCTGACTGTATATGTCTGTCTATCTATCTGTCTATATGTCTGTCTGTCTCACTGACTGTCTGTCTGTCTATATGTCTGTCTGTCTGTCTAACTCTCTGTCTGTCTGTCTATCTGTCTATATGTCTGACTATGTCTGTCTGTCTGTCTGACTGTCTGTCTATATGTCTGTCTAACTCTCTGTCTGTCTATATATCTGTCTATATGTCTGTCTGACTGTCTGTCTAACTCTCTGTCTGTCTGTCTATATATCTGTCTATATGTCTGACTGTCTGTCTGTCTATATGTCTGATTGTCTGTCTGTCTGTCTATATGTCTTTCTGATTGTCTGTCTGTCTATATGTCTGTCTGTCTGTCTGACTGTCTATGTCTATCTGACTGTATATGTCTGTCTATCTATCTGTCTATATGTCTGTCTGTCTCACTGACTGTCTGTCTGTCTATATGTCTGTCTGTCTGTCTAACTCTCTGTCTGTCTGTCTATCTGTCTATATGTCTGACTATGTCTGTCTGTCTGTCTGACTGTCTGTCTATATGTCTGTCTAACTCTCTGTCTGTCTATATATCTGTCTATATGTCTGTCTAACTCTCTGTCTGTCTGTCTATATATCTGTCTATATGTCTGTCTGTCTATATGTCTGTCTAACTCTCTGTATGTCTGTCTATATATCTGTCTATATGTCTGTCTGTCTGTCTGTCTGTCTGTCTGTCTGTGTGTGTAACTCTCTGTCTGTCTGTCTATATATCTGTCTATATGTCTGACTGTCTGTCTAACTCTCTGTCTGTCTGTCTATATATCTGTCTATATGTCTGTCTGTCTATATGTCTGTCTAACTCTCTTTATGTCTGTCTATATATCTGTCTATATGTCTGTCTGTCTAACTCTCTGTATGTCTGTCTATATATCTGTCTATATGTCTGTCTGTCTATATATCTGTCTATATGTCTGACTGTCTGTCTTACTCTCTGTATGTCTGTCTATATATCTGTCTATATGTCCGTCTGTCTATATGTCTGTCTAACTCTCTGTATGTCTGTCTATATGTCTGTCTAACTCTCTGTATGTCTGTCTATATATCTGTCTATATGTCTGTCTGTCTATATATCTGTCTATATGTCTGACTGTCTGTCTTACTCTCTGTATGTCTGTCTATATATCTGTCTATATGTCTGTCTGTCTGTATGTCTATATGTCTGTCTAACTCTCTGTATGTCTGTCTATATGTCTGTCTAACTCTCTGTATGTCTGTCTATATATCTGTCTATATGTCTGTCTGTCTATATATCTGTCTATATGTCTGACTGTCTGTCTTACTCTCTGTATGTCTGTCTATATATCTGTCTATATGTCTGTCTGTCTGTATGTCTATATGTCTGTCTAACTTTCTGTATGTCTGTCTATATATCTGTCTATATGTCTGTCTGTCTGTCTGTCTATATGTCTGTATGTCTGACTGTCTGTCTATATGTCTGTCTGTATGTCTGTCTGTTTGACAGTCAGCATAAAAAAGACAACGCAAAAGTCAATATAAATTAAAAAAGAAAACATTTACCCGAAGGGAGGAGATCAGAGGTAGCGTGCAGGGTGCAAGGGATCTCTAATAATTTTGGAAGTTCTGCTCCGACATCTGGACAAATAAATGTCCTGAGCGGATGGTAACTCTGCTGATGATATTTTGTGTCATTTTGGTTACTCGTTGCAGAGCCCTCTGTTCCTCTCTTGTACAACTACCGTACCAGGATGTGATGCAATATGTCAGTACACTCTCCACTGCACATCGATAAAAGTTTCTGAGGCAATCTTGCTTTCTTCAATCTTGATATCTTTAAAATAAAGAAAATGCTTTTCCAATGAAAGGAGAGGGAGTCCTAGAAAAATCCTCTGTAATGTTCAAACCCAGGAATTTAAAACCGGGGACTCTCTCCACAGCCACTCCATTTATGAACACAGGTTTCCTTGTTTTCCTAAAATCCACCACTATCTCTTTTGTCTTCTTGGTGTTAAGGATGAGATTATTGCTTGAGCAACATGCTGTCAGATTTTGTAGTTCGTCCCTGCATGCATACTAATTATTGTTCGTGATCAAGCCAACGATTGTTATATTATCTGCAAATTTTACAAATGAAAGGGTGTTTGTTACATGGGCGGGTAGGCAGTGATGAGTGAAGAGTACATTCGGTTAAATTGGTAAATTCACCCGGCTGTGAAAATAAATCTGCATTGTTTATCCGTTTTGATCTTTCACTCAAAAAATCTGCAACCTCTCATTGAAGTAAAAGAATTGAAAGTGCGGGGAAAAAATCACATTATGAAATAAATGTTTTTCTCCAAAACACGTTGGCCATAATTATTGGCACCCCTAGAATTTTTATTTGTAAAATATCTCTGAAAAATATTCCCATTCATTTTTACATTTTCAGCACACCAGGGTGACTAGGAACATGAAATTGTCTAGCTTATTGTTTCACAGGAGTATAAATATGAGGAAACACAAAGGCCAAATTCCCTTAATCATTCATCACAATGAGTAAAACCACAGAATATCGTTCTGATGTGCAGCAAAAGATTGTTGAGCTTCACAAAACAGAAAGTGGCTGTAAGAAATGTCCACCATCAGGGCAATAATTAAGAAGGTCCAATCAACTAAAGATGTTGCCTGGAAGAGCACATGTGTCTGTATCGTCCTAATGCACGACGAGGAGGAGAGTTTGAGTGGTCAAATTGAGAAGGTTCACAGATGAAGAATTGCAGAGATTAGTTGAGTCTCAGTGTCAGAAAGACTAAAAAAATATCACACAACCCCTACATCATCACATTGTTCAGGAGGGTTTCAAGGAAAATCCTCCTCGCTCATCCAGAAACAAACTCCAGCATATTCAGTTGTCAGACACGACTGGAGATTCAAACGGGATTTCTGTGGTCTTCCCACCAGATGGGTTTGGTGCAAACAGGCATAAAAAGTCAAACAGATAGACAGACAGATAGACAGACAGACAGTCATACAGACAGACAGACAGACAGACAGACAGACAGATAGTCAGTCAGACAGACAGATAGACAGACAGACAGACAGACAGACAGTCAAACAGATAGACAGACAGTCAAACAGATAGACAGACAGATAGTCAGTCAGACAGACAGATAAACAGACAGACAGAGTCATACAGACAGACAGATAGATAGATAGAGAGAGAGAGAGAGAGAGAGAGAGAGAGAGACAGACAGACAGACAGACAGACAGACAGACAGTCATTCAGATAGATAGACAGACAGACAGACAGACAGACAAACAGTCAATCAGACAGACAGATAGATAGACAGACAGATAGAGAGAGAGACAGAGAGAGAGAGAGAGAGAGAGAGAGAGAGAGAGAGAGAGAGACAGACAGATAGACAGACAGTCATACAGACAGATAGACAGACAGACAGACAGTTATACAGACATACAGACAGACAGTCAGTCAGACAGACAGACAGACAGACAGATAGACATAGTCATACAGATAGACTGACAGACAGACAGATAGATATACAAACAGACAGATAGACAGACAGACAATTAGACAGATAGATAGATAGATAGATAGATAGATAGATAGATAGATAGATAGATAGATAGATAGATAGATAGATAGATAGATAGATAGATAGATAGATAGATAGATAGATAGATAGATAGATAGATAGATAGATAGATAGATAGATAGATAGATAGACAATTCTGCATCCTGCTTACTTCCTCATTTCAGATTCAGTTCAAATGCATGAAATGCAGAATCCACTTTCCACGAACTACAACGAACGGCTCGTTTGGACTGCAATGCGTTTTTTCCGGATCTTGTGAAATTACTATGTTACTTATTTAAATAATCCCCGCCCACGGAATACGTAAAAAAGGGACGAGGCGTGGTTGAGCTGCATTAGAGAACACCGTATTGTCGCCATGTCAACGTTCCACAACGTTTCCACATCTCATTTGTGTGGCCTTCCAAAGGCTGACGAACTTAGAGTGGTTCAAATTGAGTGGCCGCAGCTCGCCTGTAAGGGCAGGTTTCTGAGCCCTCCCCAGCTCTACATCGCCCCACAAATTTCCAATGTAAATCTATAGTGAAAAATGGAACTGCAGCGCACTCTCATAGAGAGCCATTAATGCAGGTTTCTGGCTACCCCGCTCATTTTCACAAGGCCTTACCTCACATAAACCTCACTCCACACCAAGATTACCTACATTTATGGCCCTACCTAAATCTATGGCTTTATGGCGCTATCTACGTTTATCTATGCACTGCACATTTTATGTAGAACATCTTGTTTTCTGTTGCTTTTGTTAGCTCTCGTTTTTGTAAGACCGCCCCTTTGGAAAATTAAACATGGTTTTATGATCGATTACTGTTTGTATTACCATCGTTTTATCACAATTAAATGGTGGATAACATCATATCTATAATGTACAAGAACATTACAAACAACAGACCACTCTGAAACGTCCTGTGAAATCCGTGCTTGCAAAGTCTGTGCACAAAAATCCGTTCTGCACAGTCCTCTTGTTCATTAACATTGTCTGGGTCTGAATCAGGCTCGAATTGGTTTGAAACTAATGCCATCCTTAATATTTACACTAGAGCAGAACTCGCGGTTATGGAGGGGCAGGACATTTATCGAACAAACGCTAAGCAGTGCCAATCACAACACATTTCATATTTCGGAAGGAGGGGCTTCATCAAAACAGGATCTGAACGACGTTCAGAGATGCTGTAATGTAAAATATGTGAAAAATAATGCGTTTTTTGAACAATAAAGCATAAAAAAATCTTCCTAATAGGACCACTTTAATCGAGTTCTGAATGGCAAACAACCTACACTGTTCTCCATTTCCGGCCATTCAGAATTAATAGTGTATTCTTTAGTAGCACTGCCTGACTATCTCTGAGTAATTGGAGCCCCGCTGATCATGTCCATCCTCTCTCTGATGTCAGAATAAAAGCGTTTGTCTCTCATGGCCCTCAGATCTGCCGGGTCTTGCTGCTCTGACTGGTGCTAATATCTATTAGAGCTGATTCTGAGATCTACTTGAACACTTTGTTCTGTGTTATTATCTCTTTCTTTCTTTCTTTCTTTCTTTCTTTTTTCTTTCAGAGGAGCGACTCCTCCTCTGCCTCTCACTGTTGCACATACATCCTCTCTCTCTGACTACAAATGGCTTCAGAGTGCACTAAAGAAAAGCACTCGCCGTACCTCAGAGCTCTTATTATGATCAAAAGCCTTCATGCCTCTCGAAATTTGAGCTAACCAGTGGATTTTATGAGTTTCTCTTGCTGTGTTCGGAATAGCACACTACCATGTAGTGTTGAGGAGCAGCTAACTGTAAAAGTAGTGATGCTGTATACTTAACTACATGTGTTCAGTATAATAACTACAGTTCAGCTGAAGTTTTTAAATACTTCAGTCAATAACAAGCTACTTTCCCCATCTAGTAGTAGTATAGCCTGACACAATGCTACATAGCTGTTTTTTAATGTCACATTGGATTGTGCATGAGGTTTTACAGTTGAGCGAGTTAATGAAACACTCCTTTCAAGTGACTTTAGGAAATTCAGTTTAGCGAATTGCTTTGTTTTTAACCAATTAATTACATTATTACAAATGTAAGTCACTGAATTAAGGCCACAAAACACAATAAATGTGTGTCCACAAGACTTTTGACTAATGGATGTTGTTGCCTAGAGTTTTTGCTTCAAACTGATGTGAGAATCATTGCGCCTGCTCATTCACATAACACAATATATTGATTTAAATTTTGTAAGACACTTTTTATTTACAACGCCCATATGCGAAGAGGCGTGAATGATCATGAATAATGCTGTGATTCACTCCTGAGAGAACAAAAGAACCACATAATGAGCCGCATAATGAATGAGCCTTTGAGTCAGGTATGTGAGTGAGAGGGAAGTACAAGAATATGAGGACAAAACAGGACAAAATAAATATATGTATATATTATTTGTAGTTTATTTAGAATATGGTCAACAATATAAAGTGAGAGTTAAAGGCACAATGTCCTATGTGGGCCAGTATCAGGTCACTATGATTCTCAAATATGTGAGATAAAAGAAAAAGAAAAAACAAACATCTGTGAGGATACTGATAACAGAATCATTGTATTAACCTTAATGTAATGTCCACTTTTAACAGAAAACATGATTGCTGATATTGTACAGCATGTGAACAAAATTTTGTATATGCCTATTATATTTTAAATTATACAGTACCGAAAGATTCAAAAGATTGGACACATTACTATTTTTTACGTTTTTGAAAGAAGTCTCATGCTCATCAAGCCTGCATTTATTTGAACAAAAATACATAATATTGTGAAATATTACAATTTAAAATAATGGTTCTCTATTTTAATATGCTTTCAAATATAATTTATTTCAGTGATGTAAACATATTTTTTGCGAAAAAAAGCTTTACACTAGGCTATTTTACAGTAAACACTTCATAATCTGTCCAAAACAGGCCAAATAAATCTTCTTTAAACAGTCTTACGTCTATGACATTTTATGTTGCAGCAGACTCATATTTAAACAATCTTTTTGCGGTTTAATATTCACAGACACCAACAGAATAAACTTACCTTAGGTTGAATATGGAAGGTGGTCCACCGGAAGCTAGATATTTTACATTATAACGTGTTAAATGTGTTACAAAACCCCAATGATTCACTTCAGAAGGCCTTTATTAACCCCCTGGAGCTGTGTGGAGTTCTTTTATAATGGAGGAATACACTTTTTTGGGCTTCAAATTTTGGGCTGCCATTCACTGCCATTATAAAGCTTGGAAGAGCCAGGACATTTTGTTTAAATATAACTCCGATTGTATTCGTCTGAAAGAAGAATGTCATAAACACCTAGGATGGCTTGAGTGTGAGTAAATCATGGGGTAGTGTTCGGTTTTGGGTGAACTATCCCTTTAAAAAGGCAGAGTTACCATATTTCACTGGCAATCCTGCCTTACAGGGATGTTTAATTGTGTCATTCGAGCTAAAAAAGCTCAATTTATGATACCAAACTTGACCAACAGTTTAGGTCTTTCCCCATTCTGAGCTGACTTATCTTAAAGTTTACTCTTTTACTTGTGTCTATTTTTTATATTATGCAAATTAGTGCTAGTATTCCATTCCACACATCATTCCAAAGCATGTAGCTAATGCAGGGCTGTTCCTCCAGCAAGCTTGTGTTCCATAGAAGGGCGAGTGTTAATATGAGATTATGAATCCATGTTCTTACCTCACTTATTTAAAACACTCTGACAGCTTGTGCACTCGTGTTCTGCTACGGCTGAGCACTGCCATGTCGGAATATACAGCTCTGGTCTGACGTATGCAAATGCATTTGTGTGTGTGTAAGGTACTTTCAGTGGTAATTTGTAGATTTAAATATCCACGCTGTCAGATGCACAGCGGTACAGTGGTGGTGTTTGTGTGGTGATGAGACAGAGGGAATACGCACATGGTAATGAGGGATGATCAATGCACAGATCCATTAATCCTGACATCTTGACAGATCTTTTATGCCCCTTTTAAAAGATGTACCCCAGAATGTGTCTGTGAAGTTTCAGCTCAAAATACCCCACAGATAATTTATTATATCATGATGCCCATTTTTGAGTGGAAGGAGAAAGATGCTTTGTGCATGTATCTTTAAATGCAAATGAGCTGCTGCTCCCCGCCCCCCTATCCAGAAGAGGGCGGAGCCTTTACAGATCGTGCCTCGGATACTCTGCCAAAAACGAAAACATCTGTTTGGTTTTTATTATCATCCACGACAGAGATGAACATTGCAGTTCTTTAACATAATGCAAGTTTATTATCTGCATGCGTTTTAAAGCCATATCAGTCTAAACTTCTGATATATGGTTTTCTGAGCGCACACACCCGAATCATTCACACAGAAAGCCGGATGTCAGACAGCGCATCCTGTGAGTACTTTCCTTTGAGCCTTTGGTATATAAAAGTTCATTGTGATATAAGAATATCCTGTAAGTTTCAGAGCTGAAAACGTCCTTGTTAGTCAAAGAAAAGCTTTTATAGACACCAGGCCCAGCAAACGAGAGCTCTCAGAATATATGTCGACCACTGACGTCATAGAATGCAGAAGCGCCGCCTCAAGCCCGCCCAGTGACTCGTGGAGCTAAACGGGTCGCGCTACCGACCAATAAACATGGCGGTTCCAGCTCACGTGCGTAAGACATTGCGCGTTTGTTTGCTTCATTTCACCGTGGAATCGATTGTAAACACGATAGAGGTCGAGACTGGATTTGCAGACATATTGAGATTAAAACACAATGCTGTGGCTTCTATATTGGATCCGAAAGGAACGGTGCAACACACTTATGTGAGTAAAAGATTTTTTATTTTTTTTATGTGTTAGTATTGCATTGTTACAGATCGTTTGATATCTATTGATTATTGATCTATTGATTATTGCTTTTATAGATGTTGTGATGGTTGTGGTCCTGGCTAACGTAACTCTGCTGGTAGTTGATTTTCTCATGGCGATTACAAACACACCAAAGGCTATAGCACTTGTGCTGTCTCTGGCCTCCCTTATTTTTACTGGGTTTCCTTCCAACATGGATTTTGGATATCTGTCACGCGAACTCAGGGCGCTTAACCGGCACCCACGCCTCAACTCTGAAACATACGAGCACTGCCGCTCGCTCGGGATCACCCGGCGCCCGCGCTACGTGCACCGTTCAGTCCGAAGTCCCTTTAACTATCAGCAATCAACACCAACTGTTATCCCGTGCATCTGGTCAAGCCACAGAACTATGGTCAATCCGAAACGCCTAAGCGACTGTCGTCCACCGCGATCGCTTGTCTGCGTAAGAAAGTCAGATTTCAATGTCAATTTAGCTGATAACTCAGAAGTGCTGCAAAACCACTTTGCTCTACTGAACTGTCGCTCTATCTCGGACAAAGGCCCCTACCTAAGTGAACTTATTACTGACAAAAATCTGGATATGATATTCCTTACTGAGACTTGGCAAACACCGAATGACTTCATGCATCTTAATCTGCTAACACCATACGGATACCAGCACCTGTCTAAGCCACGTTTATCTACTAAAGGGGGTGGCCTTGCGGTCATTTATCGCAACTCCATAACACTTGCTCAACTGGACTTCCACACTACTACGTCATTTGAATATATGGTTTTGAAAACTTCCTCTAACAGTCCCCTTACAATCATCCTGATTTATAGACCACCCAAACAGCAAAACGATTTTTTCTCTGAACTAAGTGAACTACTAACGCTAGCCTGTGATTCATCATCCAAGGTCATCTTGCTTGGTGACTTTAACATTCACGTTGATATTCCCTCCTCTAATAGGACTCAGTTAATGACTGTTCTGGACTGCTTTGAACTTTATCAGAATGTTAACTTCCCAACTCATACTCACGGCCACACACTTGACTTAGTTTGTACATCTGGCTTGAATGACATCTCCATCAATGGTCTGGTGACTCCTATCTCTGATCACAAGCTTATTACCCTTGATTTTACACTAATCTGTCCAACTAAATGTACTGACAATATTAACATCTCTTATCGTAAGATCAATGTTATTAATGCTAGCATGTTTGCCGCATCGATTACTTCTTCTGCTATTTCTGATGTTTTTGATTCCACCTGTCCATCCAAAATATTTGACTTGTACCATTCTGCCATTGCTGATGTTTTGGATGAGCATGCTCCAATTAGGACTAGGTCTGTTCCCTTGTCCCACTCTTCGCCGTGGTTTAATGCTGAGCTACGGGCTATGAAAGCAAGAGGCAGACAGCTGGAACGTCTCTTTCGGAAAACCAATCTAACTGTACACTTCCAAGCATTTTCGGACCATATTACGCTTTACAAAACCGCCTTAAATACAGCTCACTCTTCTTATATCGCTAATTTAATCAATAACGCAAACAACAGGCCTAAATCACTATTCAGCATTGTAAATAAGCTTGTTCAGGCACCCGTGCACAATGCCTGTCTACAAGAATCTGACGACTTGTGCTGTTCTTTTCTGCACCACTTTCAGGGGAAACTGGATGCTTTACGTGGGACCTTTAGTGATGAACCGACCACTTCTAGTTGTGAGCAAGCTCAGACACAAACACTTAATAACTTTATGTTGACCAATCCCATCTTGATTAGTGAAATGATACAGAAATCCAATTCTTCTTCTTGCCGGCTGGATCCTGCACCTACAACACTTCTGAAACACTGTAACTCTGCCATTTCTGCACCTATATCACATCTTGTAAACATGTCTCTTCTCTCTGCCTCTGTTCCAGTCTCACTAAAGACGGCTGCAGTTACTCCTATTCTTAAAAAAACTAATCTGGACCCAACTGAATACGCTAACTACCGCCCAATCTCCAATTTACCGTATGTCTCAAAAATCATGGAAAAGGTTGTCGCCACTCAATTGCAGTCATATCTATCTCTCAACAATAGTTTTGATTTATTTCAGTCTGGTTTTCGCCAAAACCACAGTACTGAAACTGCATTAGCAAGGGTTATCAACGACCTCTTACTCGCTGGTGACTCGGGAAACATTTCCTTACTTCTACTACTCGACCTCAGCTCAGCTTTTGACACTGTCTGTCATAAAGTCCTACTCATGCGCCTATCAGAGATTGGTATCTCAGGGGCCGCATTATCCTGGTTTTCCTCCTATCTAACTGATAGGAAATACTACATCACTATGCACAATTACAAATCTCCCACTGTCACTCTCAAACAAGGTGTTCCACAGGGTTCAGTTCTTGGCCCGTTACTATTTATTATTTACATTTTGCCTCTCGGACAAATTATTCACCGCCATGGTTTTCAATATCACTGCTATGCCGACGATATCCAGATATATACTGCTTGCCGACCGGAGTATATTTACCAGACCACATCACTATCATCATGTGTTAATGAGTTAAAGACCTGGCTCAACTCCAATTTTCTCAGTCTGAATCTGACTAAAACAGAAATATTAATCATTGGCCCTCCATCTCTAACAAAGAATGTAAGTGATATTCCCAGACTTGACCTTGAAGCTACATCAATAATTCCATCTGCCACTGTCAAAAATTTGGGTATCATTCTTGATCCTTCACTGACGTTCGACGCTTACATTAGTCAACTTTGTAAAGCGTCCTTTTTTCATCTGCGCCGTATTGCCAAACTCCGCCCCTATGTCAGCCCAAAAGACGCTGAAGCACTAGTCCACGCGTTCATCACATCTCGCCTCGACTACTGTAATGTTCTTTTTTCTGGACTACCAGCACACTCTATCTCACGTTTGCAATATATCCAAAACTCAGCCGCAAGACTACTAACTCACACAAAAAAAACTGCCCATATCACTCCAATTCTGTTCAAACTGCACTGGCTACCCGTGTTATCCCGTATCACTTACAAAATTCTTCTGCTTACCTTTAAGTCACTCAATGGTCTTGCTCCAGCCTATCTCTCTGAATTACTTTCTCCTTATATTCCCCCTCGAACTCTCCGATCTTCTGGCTGTGAACTCCTCTGTGAGCGGAGATTTCGCTTATCATCTATGGGTGGCAGGTCTTTCTTTGTTACAGCCCCTAAGCTATGGAACTCTCTCCCCCTGGCTCTCAGGACAACAACCACGTTAAATGAATTTAAAAGTAAACTCAAAACACATTTGTTTAATCAGTATTATCAGTCATGACAATGTTAACTTGACATAACACAACCACAATGTTAACTGACTACCAATAATCTGTTGCATCTTTACTCTAACTGCCCACCATGCTGTCTGTAATTAATGTTTGTTGCCTTTGTTTTTCATGTTGTACTGCAAATGTAGTGCGATTTGCAACTGCAATCGCTCATTACTTGGACTGGGCAAATGTCCACTGTCCGTCTTTGTGTAAACTGCTTGTTATTTACTGTATTGTGAAGCGTCCTTGAGCTTGGGAAAGGCGCTATATAAATTAAACTTATTATTAAACTTATTATTACCTTAGCACGCTGTCACAGGCTGGAGAAGGTATTATTGGTTCATTCGTGAAAATCGTGATCACACTCAGACTTGTAACGCCAGCTCGCAAAGCCCAAAGTCCCGAGGCTATGTGTTTTTCAGACAGGCTATCACTGGCCTGCCGAGGGGCTATAGTGAAATAACATTCCTTTCTTGCGCGAGTGTGTGTGTGTGTGTGTGCGGTTCACGGTTATATTCACTGATAATCGGGCCAACCAAGTAATGTAGAAATAACATTCCAATCAATCACAGGTGGATGAGAGATCATTGTGTTTGTTTGATAAAGATATTTTTCGAGCCCTGTGGGCATTTCTCCAGACGCTTTAAAAAAAAATATCCACTTGTTCTGAGGGGAGCTGAAGCTCATTAAATATGCAAATCTTATCCAATCCTAGCCATGGGCATTTTTACTTCCAATCCTAGCCATGGGCGTTTACTTCAGTGTGGCACGCCCATCAAAACTGATCGTTTTTCAGAGAGCCTCTAGCCTGGATGCCAGCCGAATTTAGCCCCGCCCTCAAATTTTTTGCTCGGGCAATTCGGTCTGGACTCGCTCCATAGAGGAGGAATTATGCCCGAACAGAAACTGTTCGGACCAATGAAATTGTCAGGGCGGGCTTTAGACGATGATGGACAGATGATCAACAGTAACGTAATCATCCACGTCATCGAAGGCTCTTGGGTTGAATTTGCTCTTATCCTAAACGGAGAACTTGTTCGTATATGCGTTCACCTTCACTATTTCTCTCAGAAACGATGATCGTGTTGGTAAGTACTCTGTGTATCCTTAAATTATTTTATTACTGGCAAAGATCGTTTACACTCATCTTTTTCTTGTAACGTTACTTAATCCAGCGTGCGTGCGTTCCAAGTGTTTTTGCAATGTCGGGCACAATTGCTACTCAAAACTATAGCCCAAAACAATAACTTTCCGGGGGGTTCTCCGGAAAAAAATGGCGTTTGGTTGGCAAAATGTTATTTTGGCAAGGTTGCCTGCTAAAATTTGCATTCCTGGGTTTATATAATCACATAATTGGGGTCGCTTCAACCCGCGGACATGGAGAAAAACACGGACTTGGTAACAGAGTGCAGTTGAGTTCTGTTGACATTTGACAACTAACGTTACGCGTCGCTCCGTTGCTCTGATTGGTTGTAGGTCTATCCAATTGAGGTCTTTCCTGGCTCGGTTGAAACACGCCCCATAATCAAAGCTCAATGGAGCGGTACCGGACTCATATTCTGACTAGAATTGAGTATGGCCACGCCAGGCTAGAGAGCCTCAAAACCAGAGTAGAAAATAGCCTATTACTTATTCATTATGACATTTCTGAATGTAAAAAACACGCGGACATCATAAGTTGACCTCAGACAACAGTATAAAAAAATAAAAAAAGCCAGTTCATGACACCTTTAAACTAAGTTGTCAAATCAAGTCTTTTGTTAATTTTGTATCTGTTCACGTGGTTAATAAAAACTGCACTTGGGTTCTGCAACTTGCCTCCAGTGGATCAGTGTTACACTGACAATTAAATGTACACAATTGTTAAATAAAATAATCACTGGACTTGCCAAAGTTTGCCAGGTTAATATCGTCAAATATGAGAATATATTTGGTTTAGTTTGAGATTGCCGTGCTGTTATTACCAGATAATCCTACCCTTAAACAATGTGATCTGTGATTGATCTATAACCAGAATAATCTGGAGTATGGACTAGACCAGGCATTCTCAACCCTGGTCCTCGAGGTCCACTGTCCTGGTCCAACCGTAATCAAGCACACCTGAACCAGGTAATCAAGCTCTTCATGATGCTAGAGGCAGGTGAGTGGCCCTCGAGGACCAGGGTTGAGAACCCCTGGACTAGACAGTCAAGACTAGCCTCCACCAAACTAGTAGGCCTATATCTACAGCACAGGGCTGACTGGATGTGTGTACTTACTGGATATTTGAGCTGAAGATGTGGGGGTGTTTTTGTCATCTTGGAAATTGAGAGACAAAAAGCATTCTGAAAGTCTAAAAAGAACAGAAAAATGGGTTGGGAGTGAGTCAAACAAAGGAAAAAGATGGAAAGTTGTCACTGTTTTAATACTGAAAGCAGGGGGAAGAGATTTTAGACACAGGAGGAAAGAACCTAAGAGCTCCTTTAATCACAAGCTCCCTCAACCCACTTCAGTTTCCCAGCATGCTGAGCTTTAGCGTGATCACAGGATGGGAAACCACCATAAAGCCGCCTTCTGACCACACACACACACACTCTATCTTTCTGTACTAAAGTACTACTCCAAAAAGCTGTGAGAACAAGACAAAGATAAGACGGAGAAAGAGACCCGACTGAAGGATGAATAATCCCTTCAGCTGCCTCTAGCTGGCCGTCAGCTCTCTCTCTCTCTCTCTCTCTTTCTCTCTCACCCTGACCCAGCTTAGAAATACTTAATTCTCGTTAAACTCTCCTCTCCTCCCTTACGCATACTCACAGAATCAGACAAAGGCAGAATATTAGCTGTCGGAAACGTGCAAGATGGATAAACATGACAGTGTGGTGTTAGATGAGGGTTAAACAGATGGACAAACAGAAAGAGAAAGAGAGAGAGGGAGAGTGAAACAGATGGACAAAGAGGGTGAGAGGCAAACAGCTGAGAAGAGAAGATGAGGACAACACAGATGGACATGCAAACTGCAATTTTGTGTGTGTGTGTGAGTGAGTGGGGAAAATCCAGAGAACGGTTCTATCACAATAATATACTCGCATACTGCTCATAGTACATATGCAGATAAAGAGATTTTTACCCTATAGATATACAAAGACGGTGCACTCCTGTTACTTATGAATGGGAGAAACTGCAACGTGCAATGGCAATACGTCCTACCTTTTAAATAAAAGAGCCAATCGCTGATTGATAAAGTCATTGCGTCACTGCCGCCACCGTTAGAAGCTCCGGCTCCTGAGATTCGAGTTTAGGACTGTACATGCGCATCGGCTGAGCATAAGAAAAAACATTTGGGACAGTTAATTTCAGACTTTGTTGCTGATATGAAATATGTTATTAAAAAGAACACGCTAACTTTTTGGGACTTTAACTTATTAACTGTATCCCCCAGAGTTAAATAAGTCCATACATACCATTGTCATCTCCGTGCGTGCCATAACTCTGTCTGACGCACCCAACGCTAGCCTAGCTTAGCACAAAGACTGGAGGTAAATGGCTCCAGCTAGCCTACTGCTCAATATGTGAAAAAAGAACGCCAACATTTTCCTATTTACATGTTGTGAAGTGTATAGTTACATTGTGGACTAAGACCGACGGAAAATGAAAAGTAGTGATTTTCTAGGCCGATATGGCTAGGTTGGTTATGTTGACGGAAGTTAGCCTATTTTCAGGCGCTGCATAATATCACTGCGCTGCGGCACTCATGGTACGGCACACAGTTCCTTGATCATTAAACAGGAATGAGAGAATAGTTCCTAGCCATATCGGCCTTGAAAATCGCAACTTTTCATTTTCCATCAGTCTTATGCCGCGTTCCAGGCAACCCCTAACCCGTGTTTTTCCAACCTTCTACCCGTGAAAGTGCATTGAAACGGCAGCCAAACCCGTGACTTCCCACCCGTGAACTCGTACTAGATCGATGTACTCCCAGTTACGAGTTTTGACGTCACATAGCCCGCGAAGCAACAACGGCAGCCTCCCACGGATGCAGTGTTTATGAAACAAATATACAAATAACGTAAAATAAAAGGTATAACAGCTTTTCTTGCCATCTGCGCCGTTTTTCTCCTCCGTTTCCCTCAAATAAGCAAGGAGTAAGCACCTTTGGCGATAGAAATGATTGTAAATGAGCATACACCCCGTACGGTCCGCCATGCTTTGTTTACATCTAACTACCACACAATTCCTTGCGCTCAGGCAGTTTGCCGTGACTTTGCCTGGAACACTACAAAGCCATGAGTCGTGGTTTGAAGTTGTAATTTACGGGCTCAAAAACCTGCCTGGAACGCAGCATTAGTACACGATGTAACTATACTAGGGCTGTCAATCGAGTAAAATATTTCATCGCGATTAATCGCATGATTGTCATGAGTTAACTTGCGATTAATCGCAGCTTAATCGCAAATTTTTATCAGTTCTAAATGTACCTTAAATTAATACTTTTCAAATTTTTAATACTCTAATCAACATGGTTATGTACAACTATGCATGCTTTATGCAAATGTATGTTTATTATTAGTGAAAACCATACTCAACAGAGCATGAAGACTAGACATGTATCAAAGGTCATAGATGTTTTCCAAAGAACTTGTTCATCTCTTAAGCCTAAGCTTAAAAATTCAGAATAAGCAGTGATTTCTCTCATTTTAAAAATAGAAATAAAGGGTGTTTTTACACTGGCAGTTTAGTTCAGAACGGGGCAAGGTTCGTATGAAAAATTGGAAATGTGAAAGCTGTCATGCGGACCTGGGAGCGCACCACAGATACCACACCCAAGACTACCTGGAGGAGGTGCTCTGAGTTCGGTTCCACTGGAACTGTGCCGTGATTCGCGCGAACAGTGTGAGAAACACGGACTCTGGAGCGCTCTTGTTCAGAAAAGTAACCTGCGCATTCGTTTTAGCCGATTGTAATGTATTTAGTTTAGTTATTTAGTTTAGTAATGTATGAAACACATGTACTGTAAATGGTAATGGTGTTAATGATTTATGTCGGATATGTGCGAGAGTGAGCTTGCAGTGTATGCGCGCTCGGACTTGGACTGCAGCAAACGTGCTCAGTGTATAAACGCCCTTTTTTTATTTTAACCTGGAGTCTAATAAAAGTTAAGCAGAAAAAAAATGGTCGCTTTTGTAGGCTTTAACTGCACTTAATGTTAACCCTTTCCTTTCCTCATTTCTGTTTGCTGCTGCATCCTTTACGTCTATGGCTGCTCTCAATTTCTCCAACTACAGGCTAGGCCACGGATCAAACAGAAAATGTGCGATAAAATGAATTTGCGTTAATGCGTTATTAACGCGTTAATTTTGACAGCCCTAAACTATACACATCACAACATGTAAATAGGAAAATGTTGCCGTTCTTTTGTCACTTATTGAGCAGTAGGCTAGCTGGAGCCATTTACCTCCAGTCTTTGTGCTAAGCTAGGCTAGCGGTGGGTGCGTCAGACAGAGTTATGGCACGCACGGAGATGAGAATGGTATGTATGGACTTATCTAACTCTGGGGGATACGGTGAATAAGATAAAATCCCAACAAGTCAGCGTGTTCCTTTAATTGTGAGTTCGTCAAGCAGTTTTTGATATTTCAGGATTCCCCGTTCAAATAGATAGGACTTGGTCTTGGATGCTCGGAGCAGAGCCGGCCCTAGACCTTTGGGGACCCTAAGCAAAATTTGGTTGGAGGCCCCTTTGACCGTTTTAAGTAAGGCCTAAAGAAAAGCAATGACTACCTTATAACTATACTGTACATATTATATCTACTATGTTTTTTATTTTATTTTTTAGTCTATTAAATTATGTTTTAATTATTCTATGTATACTGTATGTTCATTTTCTTTTTAACGCTGCTGGTCCTGAGTACGTATTTCGTTCTTTGTGGCAACATGTACAGAATGACAATAAAAGACCTTGAGTTCTTGAGTTGAGTTCCATGTTTGATGTCTAACAGTATAATTATGATACCACTGAGCTGAATGGCAGTGCAGTGCAATGAACACACTGATGAACTTGCTGAATAAAAAGACTGATAAAGTGATTTTCACTGACAATCAAAGAAACATTTTTAATTGACACAAGAGTTTAAGAGGCACAAACAACAGCCTATATATAATTTAAATGAAATAGAGCAAATAGAATAATATTTAATACATTTAAATAAACTACTATATAAAATAATAAATTGAACATTTAAATGTTTTAACTTTTCAAATAAACAAAATTAACAATATCTAAAACACCACAAACAAGTTTAAAAGTAACAATAATAAGAATTAGGTAACATTTCAATAGAACTATTAAAATCCAAACTTGTGTATTTGTGTCTTCTTGGGTGACATGACTGTGTTGTGAACCAGGAAAATAAGTGGTTGATGGAGCTGCAATAAAGAAAATAATTATACATAAAGTAAGACTTAATTTTTTAAAATGCAGAAGGTTATCATTTTACAGTACCTTTATACTCACCAACAGCTGGAGCTTTGTTTACTGGCAGCATATACTTTAATAGTGCCCCTGGAAAGGGGACATAAGGAGTAAATTAATGTTAGCCCTTTAGTGAAGAAGCCAAACTGGGGTTGTATTGTTCTGTTAAATGCTTTAACATCACAGCAAATGGTATAATACTAAACCAATTTTATGCTGCATGTTATTAGCATTTATTACATGGCTTGGTTGAATTCCAATGTAGAATGCGGGTCTGTTACGTCTTGATAACAGCCCGCTGTGAAGTAGCTATAACACACCGTTGAGCAGAGCGTTGCTATGGACGCGGAACGGACTATTTTCTTTAGCGGAAGCAATACAATCGTTTTTAAATCAATAAACTCCTTTTTGAATCAATATTTTGTGTCAAATAATTTATTGATTTGGTAGGTATCCATGTAATAAGAGGGATAATCTATAGCGAGCTGCGAGGCGGTTTTTATTCGCTATAACAACCGCCTCGCTATACTGCGAGCGAGAGAGACTAACTTATATTTAGACTGCAGATTATCCATACATACATAGGTATCGGCAAATTAAGCCTACAGGTTTACGTACCTTTATCTTCTTGTTTCTTTTCTTCTTCCAGCCTCTTCTTTTGTCGTTTTTCATGGCCAGAAAGATATTTTCGTTTCTTGTTGTCAGACATCGTCGACGTCGGAGTCACTGACTGACGAGTGACATGATGTGACTGACATCACAGGGTCAGTCAGGGGTCAAGATTAGCGGGGAACTCGCCATAATAAAGAACTAACTAAATAACAACTGTGCTTATCATGATGCCTGATAACTAGCGCTGTAGGCCCATTTCTTTCTTTTTATTTATTTAATTTTACTTTTGATGTATGATTTTTTTTCCAGCAATGACTCTAGGGGGCCCTCTGCTGGCCACGGGGCCCTTTGCAATTGCAAGGTTCGCTTAGTGGCTGGGCCGGCTCTGGCTCGGAGGCATTGCAAAAACGTCCGCAGAGTAAACAGACTTATCTGGAAAGAGACTTTGATTATGGGTATAAAAGAATGAACAAAGCGAATGAAATTGCTCACTGAAAATATGGTTTGACACTTGATATAGTGCATCATTTATGGAATACAAAACCATTTCAGATACAACTAATATCAAGTGTTTAATCAGATTGACAAGAGCTTTTAAACATACTGGATATAAAAAAGCTTTTTTTGTTTTTGTTATTTATTCGCGGTAATGAAAGGCTGTGCTGTTTACATTTTTGAATGCAATATGCAGTAAGCAGAACACTATTCTATTATGTTCTTCATAGCCAAAGCATGTTTGTTTTTACAGGTTTATTTGGCACATCTATGTTCCATGTTCCTTACAGGTCCCCTGTGACCTTATTGGTTGGCTGAGCTAATGAATTTTCTGCCCGGCCAATCATCAGCCCCCTATCAGTCCAAAAACACCTGGTGCTCCTCGTATCAGCCACACTGGATATGTGGATACAGAGGTCTTTTTTAGCCCCTGGTGAAAGGTGCCCTTTCACAGTGATCCTGGATTAGTCTGCCTGCCCAAAGCTCAACCATAGCAATTATGACTTTGTCAGAAAGTATTAAAAAGGAAATGCCTTCTTATTAGTAATGGCTGCAAAAACGAGGAAGTTGCACGTTTATTACGGACAGTTTTTCTTCATATAATTTTTTATACTGGGGATATTAAATTTGTGAGGTTAGGCCTTGGAGGATCTCAGTTACTGAAAACAACAAACACATCTCATTACCTCATGGAGTTATTTATTCACATGGAGCCAGACGGTCTCTCAAGTCATTATCTTCATGGGATGTTTTAGAAAGGAATATTATCCAAGTGAGAAAATAGCATTAGATTTAGGTAACACCTTCTGTGGTGCCTGTGTTCTGTATAAAATGCATTATAAATTTAGAGGAAATTGTTCTTCATATCTCAAAGTCTACTTCAGATCTACCTGCTGCCTTTCTGGTTTGCAACATACTATATTTATGAATAAGAATGGCCAAAATACATGTACACTACCATTTAAAAGAACTTTAATTCTCTTACACTCGCCAAGGCTGGATATATTTGATTTGAAGAAAAAAAATACAGTAAAAACAGCAATATTATGAAGTATTATTACAATTTAAAATAACTGGACTCAAGTTGGGTTGAAAATGGACAAACCCAGCAATTGGGTTGTTTTAACCCATCGATTGGGATAAATGTTTGCTTAAAACATTATGTTGAAAACAATTGTGCTGCTTATTATTTTAGAGTAAATGAACAATATTAAAAGTCTTTACAAGTGTTGGGGAAAGTTACTTTTAAAAGTAATGCAGTACAATATTGTCAATAGATGATACAATAGATTGTCAATATTGATACAATAGATGGCGCCGCCGTGCTCGGTCGCCGTTCAGGTCGCTCCGCTAAGACTTTGCTTTTATTTATTATTCTACTCTCTTTTACTCTCTATTTTTTCCAACGGATCATCTGCTTTGATCTGTTACGACAGCAAAACACTTCTGGAAATTGGTTACCGCTACACTGACCTGTTTCAGGACACTTTCTCCAATCTTCCATCTGAGATTCGCCGGGACGCCGAGTTGAACAATGGCCACTCGAGTCGACGGCGAAGATTCAAAAAACACCGCGGGAAACGCGCTGGGATCCGCAACAGACTGAGAAAAAGAGCATTCAGTCCTCCTCTCCCGAGCATTTTGCTCGCAAATGTCCAATCCTTGGAGAATAAGATGGACGATCTTAGAGCCAGGATAAGTTTTCAACGGGACATGAGAGACTGCAACATCTATTGTCTGTCCGAAACATGGCTCACGCCAGCGGTCCCGGATACAGCCGTGACGCCGTCCGAGAACTTCTCTGTTTTTCGGATGGACAGAACAGCCGAGGCCGGGAAATCTAAAGGCGGTGGAGTGTGTTTCATGATAAACAAGAAATGGTGCGATCCTAGGAACATCTCCATTCTTTCGCGATCCTGCTCGCCTCACTTGGAACATTTAACTATCATGTGCCGGCCTTTCTACCTGCCGAGGGAGTTTTCCTCGGTCATCACCACTGCCGTTTATATTCCACCACAAGCAGACACGGGGCTGGCTTTATCTGCCCTCCATGATGTGACCAGCGGCTTCATAAACAAACACCCCGACGCTGCTTTCATCGTCGCGGGTGATTTTAACAAAGCAAACCTAAAGAAAGTATTGCCAAACTTTCACCAGCATGTCTCCTGTCCCACACGAGGAGCAAACACACTGGATCATTGCTACTCTCCGTTTAAGAACGCCTACAAAGCTCGTTCACAGCCAGCTTTTGGCAAATCGGACCATGCCGCCATTTTCCTCACACCGGAATATAAACAAAGGCTCGTTCAAGAGCCCCCGGTGAGGAGGGAAGTCAAACGCTGGTCATCCCATTCAGAGATCACGCTACAGGCAGCTCTTGATGACGTCGACTGGGACATGTTCCGCGCGAGTTCTGAAGACGTCAGCGAGTTCACAGAAGTGGCGCTCTGCTTTATTAACACACTGACAGAGCAAGCCACACAAACAATAACTATAACGTCCTTCCCTAATCAGAAACCGTGGGTGGACAGTTCAATTCGCACTGCAGTAAACTCGCGCACCACCGCTTACAATGCCGGTCTCCTAACGGGGGATATGAGGGAGTACAAAGCTTCATGTTACGCCCTCCGGCGCGCCGTTAAAGCCGCAAAACTCCGCTATAAAGACCGAGTGGAATCTCATTTCCAACTCAACGACTCCCGGCGGATGTGGCAGGGACTGAGAACCATCTGTGCTTTTGGAACTAAATCCTCTGCAGAGGTGAGAGCTGATCCGTTACTGGTGAACGAGTTAAACTCTTTCTACGCTCGCTTTGATGGTAATCGCGGCAGCGCGACTCCGGCGAGTGACGCGTCAGAGAGAGTCCCTCAGAGCAGCAACGGTCACGTGATCTCTGTCTCGGAGGACGAGGTTCGGAGGGCACTCAAACGTGTGGATGTCAGGAAAGCTGCTGGGCCGGATGGTATTTCAGGTCGTGTTCTGCGCTCCTGTGCTGATCAGCTCGCAGGGCTCTTTACATCCATATTCAACGAGTCCCTTGCTACATCTGTTGTCCCCACCTCCTTCAAACGATCCTCCATCATCCCTGTACCTAAGATCAGTAAACCCTCTTGCCTAAATGACTATCGTCCAGTGGCTCTCACATCTTTAGTCATGAAGGTCTTTGAGAGACTCATTAAAAACAACATTTGCTCCTCCATTCCTGACACTTTGGACCCTCTTCAGTTTGCCTATCGTCCCAATAGATCGACTGAAGATGCCATTTCTCACGTCCTTCACTCCTGCCTCACTCACATCGACAGCAAAAGTGGGAACTATGTCAGGCTGCTATTTATTGACTATAGCTCAGCCTTTAACACCATAGTTCCCATTAAGCTAACACACAAACTCCTGGATCTAGGCCTGAATTCTTCTCTCTGCCTCTGGATTGAAGATTTCCTCACTGGCAGACCCCAGGCGGTGAGAGTAGGCCAGTTCACCTCCACCTCCATCACCCTGAGTGTTGGAGCTCCACAGGGCTGTGTGCTGAGTCCCCTGCTCTACTCTCTCTACACCCATGACTGTTTGTCCACACACAGCTCCACCTCTATCATCAAGTTTGCTGATGATACTGTTGTCCTGGGTCTCATCTCCAACAACAATGAGACGGCATACTTGGACGAAGTGGAGCAACTGACATCATGGTGCCAGGACAACTGTCTCTCTCTGAATGTTAACAAGACCAAAGAACTGATTGTGGACTTCAGGAAGAGACAGCATCGGTCATACTCCCCTCTCATGATCAGCGGGACACCGGTAGAGAGAGTGAGCAGCTTCAAATACCTGGGTGTGAACATCTCCGAGGATCTGACCTGGACTACACACATCCAGACACAGGTGAAAAAAGCCAGGCAAAGACTGTACCACCTGCGCCAGCTGAGGAAATTCAGGGTTTCACCAGCCATCCTGAAAACTTTCTATCGAGGGGCGATAGAAAGTGTCCTGACTCAGTGCATCACAGCGTGGTACGGGAACAGCACCAGTCACGACTGCAAAGCCCTGCAAAGAGTGGTGCGCTTATCCGAGCGCATCTCAGGCTCAGCTCTCCCGTCTCTGCAGGACATCTTCACCAAACGCTGCAGAGGTAGAGCTACTAAAATCATCAGAGACATTAATCACCCTGCAAACTCTCACTTCACCCTGCTGCCATCTGGTAAGCGCTTCCGTAGCCTGATGGCAAAGACTGAAAGACTCAGGAGGAGTTTCTTCCCCCAGGCCATCAGACTCCTGAACTCAGTCACGTGACTTCACTTCACCCCCGCACACACATAAACATCCAGTCTTTTAACATTAACATCCACATACTGCAATTGCACTGCACTTTACGTCCCTATTGTTACTGCGTAACAACCTGTAATAAACCTTGCACATTATACTTCTTTATATATACATATTATATATTTTATGTTAACCACTTATTTTTAAGTCTACAGTTTATCTCACTTATCATATCCACATATTTTTTATATTTTTATTTTTATCTTATTTCCTATTTTTATCTTAACTTGATTTATTTATAATTCTACTTATGTTAATACTTTTTATTCTAATTTTATTCTATTTCTATTTAATTTCTTGTAACTGTTATTTGCACTGTCCATGGAGCGGACCTGTTTACATTTCACTGCCAGTTGTATATTGTGTATATAACTGTGTATGTGACAAATAAAACTCTTGAATCTTGAAATCTTGAATCTTGAATATTGCATTTCATCCTAAATAGTAACTAATCGTGTTACTTTTTATGGAAAGCAATTTGTTACATTACTTTGGCGTTACTTTTTCTCACCGGGCTTACTTGTTTGTTTGTCTAGTTTTTTTAAAACAAAAGTTCTATTTTTGGCAAATGAAAAAACCCTTTCACACCAAAAGTGAAATGAAGTCTCAGGCTGGAGGAAATGCAAATTTACGTCTGTACAGTAGAGGTTGCCGCTCAAATAAACCTTTCAGCTGTGCTGCCATTCTGGATCGAGAGAGTTCAAAGATGTGTCCGAAATCGCCCACTAATATAGATCACTTGAGTGAGGTTGTGAATGAAAACGAGTGTGTGAAATCGTACACTGAGTGCGCCGGAAGGGCTGACGCTTTTGCATAGTTTGTGCTTGATGTTTACTGACTATTTAAAATTTAGCAAACTGGCAGCTCCAGTAGTAATGAAAAGATATATCTTGAACTCTGTCATTGAAACTATGTATAAACCTTAATTAAACAATTTAATAATCGATTAAAAAGGAATTGATACTTGTATGATTTGGAAAACGGATTGATGGATGGATGGATGATTCAGCTGTGGGCACCATCTTATGGTCAGACACGGGAATTAATTCGGCACATGACTCTCAGTGTATTATGTGTATTCTCTAGCTGTTGAGCGTACATCAGTTGTACACCCAGGCTACGTTCCACTCTACTTTTAGACACGCACTTGCGAACTTCCCTAAGCACTTCCCCTCGGGGGAATCCCTGCCGCCATTTTGAAGTGCGTTCCACTTTGTGAAGTGGATGAGGGAAGGGAACAACCCAAACACACCTATATATACATATAGAATGCTGCTTTAAACAATTTCGTAAAGGAAAAAAAAAGGAAATAATAAATCAACTCCATAGTGGGTTCCAAGTGATCAAGGGCGTAGGACGTTCCAGTTCAGTCCATTGCAAAGGTTCCGCCAGTAATGGGCACTCATACAACGTAAGCAATGACACACATCTGAGTGAACAAGATGGAGGGAAGTTAGCAAGTGAAGGGCATGATAAAAAAAAACAACTGGAACGCAGCATCGTTATTGCGGTGCATTGTTGGATTGAATGAGTGCACTCAATAACATCCACAATGGTTTCGGACACCAGTATAAATGGCTGTTATGAGGGCGATTTCAGACACAGCCCAACACTCTTATTTCAGCCAAACAATCAAACACAAATGTGATGTTTATCTACAGTAATTTTTGCTGATTAGTATGGTTAAATTGGATCATCGAAGGTCAGCAGCAAAGACATTGGTTAATAAAGTGAGATTAAATACATAAAGTATGTGTAACATGTATGCTCAGTTTCTGTGATTCTGATTGCCTTAGTTCACTAATTAGTCTCATTGATTTGCTAATTAATTCTCCACACCTGTTCAGTTTCTACTCTGATTGCCTCTTGTGTTTATAAACCCTGGGTTATTCTTAGTTCCTTGTCCTGTATGTTTAATGTGGTTGTGTTCTGAGTTGCATTCATTATTAAAAGACTATTATTTCCTTAAAGGTGCACTATGTAACTTTTCCGTCCGCTAGAGGTCGCCTGTTCAAAACAAAGGCATAGTTTGATGACGCCACGTTTGAGCTCAGAATCTTGAAACGTGTGGTCTTCACCTCACAGCCAGTGGAAAATAATCAGGATAGGACTCTGGCAGAAATCATGTTCATGGATGTGATTATTAACGTCACTGTAGTATGAACACCGAGTGTTGTGGAGCTGAGCAAGTTCGCTGGAGCGATTGTTAATAAGATGAAGGCAACAAACGCCTCGCGAGCAGCTGGACTTTTATTATGACACAGTCGCTGGCGGGACTTTTATTATGCCACAGTCGCAGGCGCCATCTCCGCTTTTCCGGTCACGAGTATGAGGTAACGCAGCTCTGTTTATCATATTCGATACATCTGAGTGTGTTGAAAATGATGCTATGACGTTACTCTGTGTGTTCACTCAGCGGCTTGGACACTTTAGAATAAAACCGGAAACCGAGGGTAACGCAGGTATGACGCCATCGACAGGCGACTCCCTCACACGTCCCGGTTCCTTGGTTAAAATAGCAATTTTCTCATGATTTACAAATAGTTGAAAACATTTGTGATTTTGTAAGTACTCAACTGAACAAAATATATAACACTGGCCTAGTTTTGGATATTTTACTGCAAAAATGTTACATAGTGCACCTTTAATCTCCTTTGTTGTGTGTGTGTTGTCAGCCACTCGTGACATTGTATTTGTGTTAACATATTTAATTATTGCAGGTTTGCGTAACATGCAGGAACACTAAATCTGTTTTTGTGCAAGTGATATGAGTAAATGCATGTTCACATTTAGTCTAAATCTACAATTAGCATCATGTTCACACAGCACACACAACACCTCTGCACTTACTCACGATTTCTCTCAACATGGGGACAGGAGAGCTGTCAGTCAATACATGGCAAATCCAACAATATAACAAGTAACTCCGATATTTTGTGGCAAATTTTAAAATAATGTGTTACTTTACTAGTTACTTGAAAAAGTAATCCGATTACATAACTCACATTACTTGTAATGCATTACCCCCAAAACTGGTCTTTTACTGTCAGTTTTGATAAATTGAATGTGCCCTTGCTGAATACATTTGATTAATTTCTTTCAACAACAACATAAAAATCGTACGCCCTCAAAATTTTGAATGTATGTGCCAACAGTAATAGTATATTTAATATTATATTGAGAGAGACTTGATCGATCATAATATTGAATTAAATGAGCCCACATACAGTATAAAATATCTTGAAATAGCCTTGCTTTAATAAATATTAATATATCATTTTCATCTTTTCATGATACTAATTCTTTGAGCTGTCAGGAATATTATGTGTTTGAACAAGTTTTACATAAATAATTTGTGCAAAAATATATTGATTAGCTAAAGTCTTCAACCAATTTATTACTTTTAAAATATATATATTGTAATACAATATGTATCATGTATCATTATGAGTACCTTTTATACTATACAGGCTTCATCGTTGCTGATCATTTTGTGAATTTCTTAGCATATTTTTTGTGTTTTTCTACCTTTTATTCATTCCTCCAGCTTCATTCGAGTGTGGACAGGGGTGATGGCCGAACGAAATACATTTTAAAAGGTGAAGGGGCCGGCTCGGTGTTCGTGATTGACAGCAGGACAGGGAATATCCACGTCACCAAGCCCTTAGACCGCGAGGAGAAGGACCAGTACCGCCTTATGGCCACAGCAACAGACCGACAGACCGGCCGAGCCCTGGAGCCATCCTCCCAGTTCATCATCCGCGTTCAAGACATCAACGATAACCCACCTGTGTTCCAGGGCGGCCCGTACAGCGCCACCGTGCCTGAGATGGCCAACATCGGTACTGCGCTCGGCTGCACGCACGCAAATGCCCTCTGACTGCTGTCACTGGGAGAGCAGTGTTTGGAAGAAAAGATGGAGGGTCACATGCTTATTGAACCATGACTTTGTCAAAAATATCTCTTATTTCGTCTCTCTCTTTCCCTAGGCACGTCGGTTATTCAAGTGACAGCCACAGATGCTGATGACCCAACCTATGGGAGCAGTGCCAAACTGGTTTATTCAGTGATTCAAGGCCAGCAGTACTTCACTGTGGACCCACAGTCAGGTGTGTGTTCTGGTATATTCTGTAAAATGCAATGTTTCTAATTTTTATGTAAAGGGTTATTGACTATTGGGCTGTGGTCCAAAAACATCATTAAACACATTCACTCAACTCTTAACAAATGACTATGTTCAAATATGCACCTATAATGCAATTTATCGCAGAAAGATGTTTACATTACACAAGCAATCCTCTTCTCTCCGGTTTACATGCTATTTTCATTATTCTGATTATGCTAAGTAGTGTGGTTATTTTTAGCTGCATTATTCACATATGCACAGCACAAATGATGAACTAGGTGTGTTACTGGCCATTTTTTTAATCTCCTTTCAAATGCAAAACACATTTCTATGTGTAACCGGTTCTACTCTACCCACTCTGAGCGGGATTTGAACCGGGGTCAAAGGCAGGCGCCTTAGTGGGAGCAGGCGCACCAACAAGGAGACTAAAGACCACAGTCGTTAACATGCATCTTGAGGCCAGGGGAGTGAGGTTTACATGCACAGCTCTTACTGGTCTAAGTCCGTTACACTCACCCCCCTGAACCTCACCCCCATCCGGGTCACGGCACCGAATATAACCGGTCCTTCTCGACCTGCTTCGAGCAGGATTCGAACCAGGGTTGTTGGCATCAAAAGCATCATTAAACACATTTGAAAATGCATCTTTTTCTCTCCGTTTTGGCCTTCCATCCACACTGAGGTGACGTTTTAAGTCAACGGAAAATTTGCTTTTTGAAAACTCTCTCCAAAGCGGATAAATTTGAAAACGCCGTCTTTGCGTCGCAGTGTGGACTGTGAAGACGGAGGTATTTGAAAACAATGACGCATGTTTAGTCATGTGACGCATATTGTACAAATAGATTTGTATGTTTACACCGCTATTGTGCCAGTTATGTGCTATTCACTTTCACACAGTTGCTAAAATATGTTACATACCGGTACTTCATATCTACTCGCATTTGCTGTCCTGCAGCAAAACACGAGTGGAGTTGTGTTTTAGACCAAACATAATAATGGTTGACCGAGTGCGACCTGGGCGCATGAATGGTGAGATATTTTGCTAAATAAAATGATCCTGCCAGAACAATTGTGTGATAACTTTATGATGTCTGTATCATCTCAGTGAGCTTTTACGCATGTGAAGTAAGATGGCGTGTACTGACGTTTCAGTGTGGATGAGGAACTTTTGGAAAACGCTAGTGTGGACGGAGAGCGTTTTGAAACGAAAACCCGTTCTGAGTGGGATTCGAATTGGGGTCTCTGGCCGCAGTCTCTCACGCCTCTTGAGGCCAGGGGAGTGAGGTTTACACGCACAGCTCTTATTGCCCTATGCCCGTTACACTCACCCCCCTAAACCTCACTCCCATCCGGGATTTGAACTGGGGTCTCCGACGTGAGAGGCGGGTGCACTAACAAGTCAAGTCAACTTTATTTATATAGCACTTTTTACAATGCAGATTGTTTCAAAGCAGCTTCACAGTGTTAAACAGGAAAATAATGCAACAGAATTTGATTCGGCTGTACAGCCGCTCTGGAGAAAACGGTGATGTCATCTAGCTCATTTCAATTATCATACAGTGACAATGTGGGCAGATCAGTAATTTAGATGATGTATTTAATTTAGTTTAGTAATTACATTTATTTGGATATTTAGTTGAAAATGTAGTGGGACATTAAAGACCACAGTCTCTCGCGCCTCTTGAGGCAAGGGGAGTGAGGTTTATGTGAGATGGTGGTCCAGTGGGTTAAACCATGGAACTGATATGCAGAAGGTTGCTGGTTCGATCCCAGCGGATGAGGGTCACCACCAGTGTGTCCTTGAGCAAGGCACTTTACTCCATGTTGCTCCAGGGGGATTGTCCCTGTAATAAGGGCACTGTAAGTCTGCATAAATGTAAATATACACGAATATCTTACTGGCAAAACAAGTAAGATACACTCGTTACACTCACCTGCATCCGGGTCAACGGCACCAAATGTAACCGGTCCTACTCGACCCTCTCCAAGCTGGATTCGAAGGAAAGTAGAAGGAAAACTTCAGAGTAATGTCACAGATTTCTTTCATGAAGTTGTGTGAACAACACACAGCATCCTTGTACGTCTGAGCATGTACACTTTGGTCAGAGCCCTCTGGGGTTCTTCATTTATGGGTCACACTCAGGACCTTCGGGTCAAAAATGACCCGGAGGGGGGGATTAAGATAAAAAAGATTAGAGTAAAATCAATGAAATATATTTTTGTTCAATAATATTTTTTCTTTTTGTTTTGAGATAATTTTATGATTTATAATGAATATTTATGCAATAATTTTGACCCAATTTTTTTCAAATTGAAAATAAAAAAAATATGTATATATATTCTTTTTTTTTATTTTTATTAAAGCTGTATTTCATTTTAGAGTCAAGCCTAGGCCTCATGAAAGCAATTTTTTTAAATGAGCTCGGTGCTATCCGGTGGACACATTGAGCATTTTTATCACCCAATAGCACATTTTTACCACTATAGTGGATCTTGCATTTTATAATTAAAAAATTGTAGCTTCATCGGAATGGTCCAAAACTTGGTGACTTTATTGGTACTTGGTATATGAACACCCAAAACAATTGGGGACAGGATTTGAAAAGTCTAAGTGGTCGTAAAAAAAAAAAGTCACACTCAGGACCTTCGGGTCAAAAATTACCCCCATAGGAAATGAATGGGAAATTAGTTTTTTTGTGCATACAATCTACAAATCAGCCAGGATGCAGAAAAAAATGACTCAACAGTGAAGGGGTGAATCTCTAAAACATCAAGAGTGCAAAACAGACAAAAAAACTCACACACACACTTATACACACAAAAACACACGCACACACAAATTAACGCGTGCCATTCCAAAAGCTAAAAGTGTGACTATTTTTTTTACGACCACTTAGACTTTTCAAATCCTGTCCCCAATTTTTTGGGGCGTTCATATACCAAGTACCAATAAAGTCACAAAGTTTCGGACCATTCCAATGAAGCTACAATTTTTAAAACATTTTATTGAAAAAAAAATCGGGTCAGTAATGACCAAAGAGCCTCAGAGGGTTAATACTGCGATTATGGTTACTACGATTATGAATCACATTTGTTTAAATGGAGTATTATGTTTACATGTGGTAAAGCTTGTGGTAAAGCCAAAATCCCATTATAATCATATTATGAGTGTGTATGTACTCATTTGTAGTGCAAGAATAAGGCTGAGTGATAATTAAAAACACCACAGCTCAGTCGGGCTTGATCATTTCAGTCGGGCTTGATCATTGCAGTGAGCAAATGAACAGTCCCCATTATATGAGTGCACAGTAGTGTAAAGTATTTGAGCAAATGTAATTAGTCACTGTACTCAAGTATCTTTTTTGCTACTGTTGTACTTTGACTTGTATTCTCTATTTGACTACATTTTGAAGAGGTATATGTACTCTTTACTCCATTACATTTGTAATGAGTAATGCATTAAATAATTAAGGCTGCGCCCCAATTCACCAACTTATACTACGCCCTAAAAGTATGTACTCTTTTTGTGAAGAAAAAGTACATACTTTTGAGTGTGTTGCAGAAGAGTAGGAAAGCTTTTGGCACAGTAATTTGTTTTGGACACTAATTCGTCATCTTCAACAGACAGCTCTGTCACTTAGTTACGTGCATCCTGTCACCGTTTAAACTGCCCTGTCAATCATCTTGTCACAGTTAAAATCTTCCACATTCAATTTAATTTAATTCCCGACCGTTTCGGAGAGAAGTGCAGTAGCAGGTTGATCTGCCAGTTGGGGGTCTTTTAATGCAGAGTCTCTCCTTATGTGTGCACAATCTGAATATAATAATGCATTTAAAAGTTAATGGCCAAACGTATCTTTTATAAAAGTTCACAATGCTGCTGCAGGTGAAATATAATGTGGATAACATTGAATAAATATATTTTCGTCAGGTTAGATACTGATGATTAATCACTCAAACTCCTTAATCTAAACCTCTCTACTTAACCGTCAGACTCGCACATAGGCCATTGTTTGTAGTTTTTAACACTTTTTATCCTTTTTTGTAGTTCTAATCAAATCCTTGTCCAACACGCAATGGGTTGAGCCGTTATTAATTAGCAATATTAGCCGTTATAGTGTGCACCGATCTGCACTTCGGATTCTAACCGGAAAAAGTAGACCATCTGAGTATCTTTGGAATACTCATTTCTACATACTATGATTTGGGATGCACTAATTCTAATTTTGAATACTATTTAGGACTGATATATTCGAACTAGGACGCAGCATAAGTTTTGCATGGCACCTAACTTCTTCTGCAGCGATTTATTTCTGTTGCAAAAGAAGCAATATCGCCATCTACAGGGAATTGATGGTACTATATTTTGTGCTTTTTGCCCTTACTCGACCAATTTTTTCTACATGGCTACTCAAAGCAAATGTAAGTGCATTAGCAGGTAGTTGTGAATCATGTTTATTTCATATATGAGATGAGGACGTGGCTGCTGCCGGTGATGAGACCGAAACCAGCACGTTCAGTTGACTATTTAATTCTTCGTAACACTTTTATTTATCTGTTACATTGAAGAGACCTTTTTGAATGATTTTGGTTTACTTATGCCCTTTATGAGCACTCGAGCTTAGCTTAGACTTGAGTGTTTGTAGACGCTTAAGAGGATGTGTCGACCTTGATTTATTGCCATATTGAAGTGCTCAGTACTTCAACTTTAGAAAATAAATATGTGATTACTCTTCTCACAAATCAACTGTTTCTTATAATCACTGGCATATGTTTTAGATGTTGAGGACTAGTGCATCTGTGAGCCTACATTCAGTACAAGTAAAATACTTAAAGGGTTAGTTTACCCAAAAATGAAAAAATAGCCCATGATTTAGTCACCCTCAAGTCAGGTGTATATGACATTCTTCTTTCAGACGGATACAATCTGAGTTCTATTAAAAATGTCCTGGCTCTTCCAAGCTTTATAATGGCAGTGAATGTTGCTTCGTTTTTGAAGTCCATAAAAGTGCATCTATACATCAAATAACTGCTGCACACTATCCTGACGTCCTCATACTCAATTCTAGTCAGAAAACGAGTCTGATGCTGATCCATTGGGCTGTGATTATGGGGCGTGTTTCACCCGAACCAAGAAAGAAAATGCCTCTTCACTCAATTGGATAGACCTACAACCAATCAGAGCAACGGAGCGACGCATAGTTGCCAACAGAACTCAACTGCACACACGCTGAAAGAAGTAGAAGAAGAAGATGAGTTTAAATTATCTTTGCCGGTGTTGTAAAAATAATTTAAGGATACACGGAGTACTTACCAACATGATCATGGGCGTCGGAAGCAAAAAAAATGTGGATGGGTCCTCAGAATTTTTTTACTGGAGTAGATGCCAATTACATTAAGTACAAATATACCGCTTTACTTGCTAAACGTATAGTTCGGAAAGACAAAATTACGGAAATCGCCATATCATTGAGAGTCACAAATCGACCCGAGGTTCGAGTCCGGCTTTCGCCGAACTCAATCTTCTCCGTTTTCCCATCACATATCAAATCAGAAAGGCATTTATTTTCAATAAAAAATAAGAAAATATTAGAAAAGTGGAAATAAAGCATCTAATATGTGTTTAATAATAAGTGTTTATCGATTAGGGGTAGGTAAACAGACATGAGCTGAATGTAAGAGACGATAAAAGTGAGTGGGTCCAATATCATTGATCGTAAAAAGTGGGTGGGTCTTGTCCCACCCACATACAATTTTTCCGACGCCCATGAACATGATCATCATTTTTGAGAGAAATAGAAAAGATGAATGCATACAAACAAGTTCTCCGTTTAGAAATTCAACCCTAGCGCTCTTTGGTGACGGGGATGGTTACGTTACTGTTGATCATCTGTCCATCATCGTATAAAGCCCACCCTGACAATTTGATTGGTCCGAACAGCTCCTGTTCGGGCATAGTTGCTCCACAACGGATCAAGTCCAGACCGAACTTCCCGACCTCAAATGTTGTGGGCGGGGCTAAGTGCGACTGGCATCCAGGCTGCTAGCTTCCGCCAGTTCGAAAAAAAAACATAACTGGTGTGCAATGTCGTCAGATGTAGCGTAAGAATTTTGAACTGCGAGAGGAGTTACAGTTTTTCTGTAAGTTGAATACAGAAGGCGATTGGCCGGAAGCTAGATAATTTACTTTATAAAGTTTTAAATATGGATATTTTTCTTACACAAACGCATCGATTCGCTTCAGAAGGCCTTTATTAACCCCCCGGAGCCGACAATTTATTATATATTTTAACCCTGTAAATACATATTTTTACTGGAAAACAGTGGCACACAATACATTCTGTCAACATTCTGAAGTAATTTCTGCTGATTCATCAGTGTCAGCTAAATAACATTATCTTGGTCACAAAAATGTATGTACAATAAATTCAGAGGAAACGCGGTACTGGTACTTAAGCAGAAGTGACTGTTCCATCTACTGTCAGATTGGTTTGGTCCATCAGTCAAGCAGTCAGATCTGTATTCTGCTCCAGCTGTGTGATGGTGTAGGATGTTCGATGTGATACCTTTTAATTCACTTCAGTTTAACCTAATTTTCTTACTGGCATAGAAATGGTTCAGTATTGCCAAAGTGAGAAATGCTGTGAGTGATCGGCTCCTGTCTCTGTCTCTCTCTGTGTGTGTCTCTGTAGGTATAGTGCGCACGGCGGTCCCAGATATGGACAGAGAAGCTCAGGCGCAGTACCAGGTGATGCTCCAGGCAAGAGACATGGGCGGCCATCAAGGGGGTCTGACAGGGACCACCACTCTCACTGTGCACCTCAGTGACGTCAATGACAACCCGCCGCGCTTCACTCAAAGTGAGTCACACACCCAGCTCTGCTCCAGAGCACATCAAAAACCAAGTCGAATCTAGTCTGTCTGCTGTAGTCTACTTCACTCTACTGTCCTGTTCTGTTCTGTTGTAATTTAAAGGGATACTTGACCGCTGGAAAGATGAATGTGTATTTAAATTGGGTCATTTATAATGCACTTGCTTCGCTACCCTATGAGGCCACTCCCAAGCCACGCCTACCGGTTACACCAGGGCACCATCATTTTCATCTTTATAGTAATACAATCATTTAGTTCAGTTAGAGAACAGACCAGCAGCCATATCACCCTGTAGCCCAAGACTGGTTTCCCACTGAAGCTAAGCAGGGCTGAGCCTGGTTAGTACCTGGATGGGAGACCAAATTGGGAAAACTAGGTGTGTGCTGGAAGAGGTGTTAGTGAGGCCAGCAGGGGGCGCTCACCCTGTGGTCTGTGTGGGTCCGAACGCCCCAGTAGTGATGGGGACACTATACTGTAACATGCACCGTCCTTCGGATGAGACGTTAAACCGAGGTCCTGACTCTCTGTGGTCATTAGGTCAAAGAGTAGGGGTGTAACCCCGGCATCCTGGCCAAAATTTGCCCATTGGCCCCTGTCCATCATGGCCTCCTAATCATCCCCATATATATATATATACAATTGGTATCATCCCTCAGTCTCCTCTCCACCAATCAGCTGGTTTTTAAAACAGACTTGAAGACTTACTTATTCTTTCAAGCAAATGGCATTTGATTGGGTCTGAGAACTGTGAGTGATCGATTGTATGATTTTCGTGGTGTTATGTGCTGTTATTTCATCTTGGTATGATTTCTCATCCTATTGCTCTATATGTGTTTTTTACTATTTTTATCACTTATGGACAGCACTTTGTTCCATTTTAATGGCTTTGAAAGTGCTTTATAAATAAAATGAGTTGAGTTGAGTATTTAAGTGAGTTTGTCATTGTACCGTTTTGTTGTTGTGTTTTTCATTAAGAATAATAGGCTAATGAACCCACAATTCAAGCAACCCGCCCCGGAATTGGCGCTAATTCTAAACTGAAACTGAAATGAGCACGGCCGCACGGGCATTCATTCACGGCCTCAGAGTCTTTCACAGTGCATGTCCAGTCTGGCACGTTATCAGTTCATGCCTATGGAAGCTTAACTTTCATAGGAATTCATTGAGAACGCTCGCTTTGCTCCGCACCGCTCCGTTATCAATGCCTGAACGGCCGTGCACATTTAAGATATTCTATTAAGATATTCTATTCTGTTGTAATCTAATCTACTGTATTTTACTGCACAATTTTATTCTAATCTATTCTAGTCTAGCCTATTGAACACTTCCCATTCTAGTCATCTAATTTGTTCTGGTCCAGTCTAGTCTAGTATATTCCGTTATGTTCTATTCTAGAGTAGTCAGTCATATTCTGGTCTCGTCTAGTGTTCTATTGTATTGCATTCTATTCTATTGTAATCATCTGCTGTATTTTAATAATATGTTCTAGTCTAGTCTAGTCTATTCAGATAGTTTTATAATCTGACCCAGTCTATTAGTTTTAGTATATTTTACTTTATTTCTATTGTCTATATACTGGTATCTATTCCACTTTAATGTGCTGTTCTGTTCGGGTTAGGATATATTCTGTTGTAATCTAATCTACTTTATTTTACAACTAATTCTAATCTATTCTAGTCTAGTCTAGCCTATTGAACTCTTTCCATTCTAGTCATCTAATTTGTTCTAGTCCAGTCTAGTCTAGTATATTCCGTGACGTTTTATTCTAGAATAGTCTGACATATTCTAGTGTTCTATTCTATCCTATTCTGATGATCTAATCTGCTATATTGTATCACTCTTGTCTAGTCTAGTCTGGTGTACTCTGTTATGTTCTGTTCTAGTCTAGTCTAATCTACTCCACTTTACTGTTCTATTCCATTCTATGAAGGATCATATCCTCTCTACTCCACTCTAATGTTCTGTTCTATTCTATTCTATTCTATTCTATTCTATTCTATTCTATTCTATTCTATTCTATTCTATTCTATTCTATTCTATTCTATTCTATTCTATTCTGATAATCTAACCTGATATACTTTTGTTACTCTTATTTCAATTGCAATCGTCTGCTGTATTTTAATAATCTGTTCTAGTCTAGTCTATTCAGATAGCTTTATAATCTGGCCCAGTCTATTTGTTTTAGTCTAATTTACTTTATTTCCTAGTCTTGTAGTCTTCCTAGTCCACTTGAATGTGCTGTCCTGTTCGGTTTAAGATATTCTATTCTGTTGTAATCTAATCTACTGTATTTTACTACTCGATTTTATTCTAATCTATTCTAGTCTAGTCTATTGAACTCTTTCCATTCTAGTTATCTAATTTGTTCTGGTTTAGTCTAGTCTAGTATATTCCGTTATGCTCTATTCTAGAGTAGTCTGTCATATTCTAGTCTCGCCTAGTGTTCTATTGTATTCTATTCTGTTATGTTCTATTCTATTCTATTTATTCTATTCTGATCATCTTATCTGCTATATTTTATTACTCTTGTCTAGTCTAGTCTGGTTTACTCTGTTATGTTCTATTTTATGCTATTCTGTTATATTCTATTCTATTCTGATAATCTAATCTGCTTTATTTTATTACTCTTGTCTAGTCTAGTCTGGTTTACTATATTCTAGTCTAGCCGGTCTATTTGATCTAAACTAGTTAATCTATTCCACTTTTATTTCAGAGTAGTCTGTCATTTTCTAGTCTCGTCTAGAGTTCTCTGTTCTAGTCTAATTCCAACCCCATGTACTCTGTTTCTGAGAATAACTTTTGAATGCAATATCTATTTTGCTGTGAAGATCAAAGAGTGGTGGTGCGGGCTCTTTATATCCCTGTCAGCGTGCACACACGCTGTCCATTAGTTGCTCTAATGACACGCAGTGCTCTGTTTGCTAACATCACAAGTGCTGTTTCCACGTCCGCAGTCAGACAAACCAGCATGAAGAGAAGAGATGTGGGCGTTCAGGTCTGTGTGTGACATGATGTAACCTTTTGAAATGGATTCATGTTTTATTTCTCTCCTGCTTTTTGTCCTATTTTCCTGACTGCACTTCTGTCCAGTTGTTAGCCGCAGCGAGCTTATTACACACATTCTATTCATGCTGCGGATGCGGTCTTATTGCTGTAATTGATTGGCAGCTCAAAGATGCGAGAGGTGGTTTGGAGACTGTGGGCGTGATGACAGAAGATGACACATGAGGGACTGACTTGCGTCTGCTGTATTATACTCGGTCTGATTGGGATGCGATCTTATCAGTCGTACACTAGAGAGTCATGACGTGCACAATTACTTAGCCGCATAAATTGCATCCCCAGTCAGAATTTTGCAAAATGGATTATTTCCCTAGAAATGTGTAATAATGTTAGTTGAATATTGCGGCGTATCATATTTGTTGTGCTTGAGTTATAGATTGACTTGTGTTCATCTGCACCCTGAATCAGTCTCTCTAATCACAAGCAATCAAACCACCTGTTGTTTGTTTCTCTTGCAAAAATTTGCTTTTTTATCTCGTTCTGCCTTGAAAAGATGTATAACACAAGACTTGTTTCTGCATACTTTAAAGGCACAATATGTAGTTTTTCACCGCTTGAGGTCGCTTATTCAAAACAAAGGCGTAGTTTGATGACACCTTGATCTCGCAGCGCTTTTATTATGCCACAGTCGACACTTAAGCTTCTTCCTCTCATGCGTGCGTGGGATAACGCAGAGCTGTTTTATCATATTAGATACATTTGAGCTGTGGCGGCTGGTCAATAGAGGGCGCTGGGGCGCCGCCCCCATCAAAATTCCAGAAATATACATGTATACAAAAATGATATAAAAGTGAAATAAAAATAAAATAGTTTACTCATACGATGTGCCGGCTGTTAGTAAGAGCCTCAGCATTTAATAAAAACTGGCTTTGATGGGTTAACTATTTTATATGTTCTTCAATATGTTTCATGCGTGCGGGACGCCGGACAAATGGATGTCTATCTGAGTCCAAAAATATACGGGCAGCATGTGACCTGAAGCTGGTCTCTAATTGGTTTCTTAAAGATCCTCCTCCGGACGCAGGCCGCTGCGTCCCTGGCGAATCAGAATTGGATGCGTGTTATTTTATCCAATCTGATTGGTTCTCGTCACCTGTCATTCAACTTTACGCTCTTGGCCACTAAAGCGAAAGTGCGCGGGCGACGTCACTCCGACTCCGCTAAAACCTTGTTAGGAGGATGATCACTTTCGTAGAGATGGCAGCAGTTAAACCAAATTCTTTCACAAGGCGTTCGTTGGAAGAAAAAATAGGATAACGGATCCCGAACCGGACCAACGCGATTTACAAATCCAGCAGCAGGCCAGTGACAGGACGCAGCTGCACTCGGAGCTCCACGCGCTTGTTATGAGAAACGTAGGTGGCTGGCTGGATGTGTTGTTAGCAATGCCCTTTATTGCTTTCCCTGTCTTTTATTTCTAAGTGTCGGTACTGAAGTTTTGTGGACAACTACGGGGGTAAGAGACCTCAAATATCTATATATAATTTCATCATGACGATAACATTCCCATGCCCAACGCGTCTGTGTATGACGCCAAAGGTTTCTCATTGAAATCAATGGAGTACCCTGAGCGACGTCAATATGTGACAAGTTGGGAGTGAGAATGTGTTGGTTCTAGTGGTTTAGGGATATTTTAATCCAAAAATCTTACACTCTAAAAAATGCTGGGTTAAGCAATTGGCTAGACTAGACTAGACTAGACTAAGCAATTGGGTTGTTTTAACCCAGTACATGGGTTGTTTTAACCCATAGACTGTAAAAAATATGGACGTAGTGTCCGTGACGTCGCCCATAGGATTCTGATGAGCCGTTCTGAAGCGCAAAGTAGGGACGAGATGGCCGTTGCCATCTTGGCAGCGCGTCATCGCGTGTCACTCCCGGATAACAGAAAATGGGCAAAGAGGCGGGACGTGGGCGGAGCTGAAGAGAGGCGATGACTAACAGACAGCAGATAAATGGCTATCTATCTGTCACTCAAAGTGGCCATGCCTTTAATTATGCAGAACTTTAATGCTTTATATAATGTAAACACATTTTTTTTAAAATTCACCCCCCTCACGAAGGGTTGTCATGAAGGCCAAACTTAGCCATATAGACCAAAACCACAATTTGTACCAGACTGTAAACATGTTTTAATCTGCTGTTAAGTTGGGCATTTTAACATGGGGCTCAATGAGATTCTGCTCCCTTTCTGGGAGTCCCTAGCGGCCAAACGATGAATTGCAGTATATGTCACTTCCGTATTGACTTCAAGAGAAACTACGGGAGGTTGCCGCTTGTTTTAACCCAGCGGTTGGGTTAAATGTTTGCTTAAAACAACCCAATATTTGAGTTAAAACAACCCAATTGCTGGGTAGTCCCTTTTCAACCCAACTTGGGTTGTTTTTAACCCAGAGTGTACATATTGTGCCTTTAAACTCTATATTAGCCCCATAGGTTTGTGATCAAAGCCAACAGCGGCTTGACAGTGAAAAAAATGTTTAAAACCAAATGGAGTGATGAATTTGTCTCATCTTTCCATTTGATTGTAATCTTGAATCCGCAACCACTGCATCCAATTACTATGAGAGTGCACCATCTCTCAAATTTATAGTGAATTTGCTGTCTTGAATATGAAGAAGATATTTGCATCTGAAGATGAAATGGTAATGCATTTATGTTATTATGTTTACAATACAATTCACACTGACTTCATGTTATGAAGGAAAACAGGGTCTTTCATAGACTAACCAGCACTTATTGCTGTTTTGATTAATGAGGTGATCAGGCTGGTCTAAGATTAGTTGCGGTTGTTGATTTCTGCTCATTTTAAAACCATTAAATTATGCATATTGGGCTGTTTAATTCACTGCCCTTGGTCACCCAGTTTTTTTTTAAGTTTATAAAGTTTGTAATATAATAAAGTTTGCTTCAATGTAGCATATCAAGTAAAAATCATAGAATAAAAACTCCATTAACACCTAATCCTGCTCAACTAATATTAAATATAAAAATATAAAAACTGGGCATGACCCACATGGTCATGCTTAAAAATTACAGCCTAAAAGCAGTTTCAAATAGCTAATTAAAATTGGATAATTAAAAAAAAAAACATGCCAGAGCATTACACTGATATATTTTTTCCCATTTGTTCCCCTGGATTTCTAATTAAAAGAAGCAGTACTGGACCCAGCTTTTTGAGTGTCCCTTAGCACTGATAACAAACCACTAAATTGTGGTTTAAACTATAAATTAAAAGAAGAGTCAATGGTTTGGGGTACTGCATTGGTTGCATCTATGGACCCTATCATTCACCCGGCGCAATGCGACACCAGGCACGACACAAGTGTTTTCTGCTAGTTTCAGCTCGACGCAGTTATCATTTTCACGTCCAATGCCACGTTGTTTAAATAAAAAATGCACTCGCGCCCATCTGTTCACCCATGGACGTGGTGCTGGTCTGAAAACCAGATGTGTTCAGGCGCATTGTTGGCGTGTTGCTATTTTGAGGCAACTGAAAATGATTGACCAACACAAACCTGGTCTAAAGTCAGTAGTGCAGTATTTTTTGTGTTATTTAAAGGGTGCGTTAGTAATATGTGTCTATAGGCGGGGGCACACGAGCATACACTCCGCTTATTAAACACACAGCAGCAACAGCACACAAACATTTTTAAATATTAAAAATAAAGGATTCCTCTCTGGAGAAGTGTTCGGTTTTTCCGCGCGCAAATTCCACCATGTAAACAGCGAATCCGCCATGGTGCGAGCACAACTGGCTTTTAAAGGGAATGGGAGATGAGACTCTGATTGGTTTATTGCAAGTTACGGCCAAAACACACACATGACTTATTAAGAGACTAGGTACAACCCTTTTTGACCATGCGTCTGGCGCGCAGACTGTTTTTTTCCGCCGTTAAACTAGAAAAAGTGGATTCGGACATGCCCTACACCCTTAAAAATAAAGGTGCCAGGAAGAACCAAAAAGGGGTTTTCACAGCGATTCCATTGAAGAACCATTTTTGGTTCCCGGAAGAACCATTTTTACTAACTATTTTATAGTCTAAAGAACCTTTCCTGCTAGACTGGGTAAACCCAGCCTGATCTGCCGGCGATTTGATTTCGCCCTGCAGCTCAGTCTGGAAACCTGTACATTCACTTCTACTGCTTCTGTTACACTTTTGCGGGAGCCAATCACAGACTGGCTTATCCACCTGGCACGCTATTGGCAGGTTTAACACGATGACGGATAGAGAAGCAATGGGTCGTTGCCCGTTGATCACGCCTCTTGTGGTCTGATTGGTTGAAGGACTTTCCAATGGCTTACAGAGTCATTTAAAGGACAACTCCGGTGAAAAATGAACCTAGGGGTAATTAACACATGGTTACCGAGTAGATCGTTCTCTGGGATGCGTTTTCATGAAAATCGAATGTAAAGAGTTTTATCTCTAAAAACAGATTAGCTTATAACGCTAGTATATGGGGCACAGAATAAGTCCAATTAAATCGCTAGTTAATACCACTAACAAGGCTCAAAATAGCCTCACACTAACACGGTTGCAGAATGAGGGTCCCTACATGCAAACCGAAGCATTGAGAACTTTGTAAGTGTACAAACAGTTTAATAAGAAGATACTTTATGAAGACAGTACATTACGCGTATACAGACCATCTTGGACAAGTCAAGCCACGGTTGAATAATCCGCCATCTCTTTAGTGTGTATCCTTTGGAAGCACTAGTCTCTGTTGCGTTCAGTTTTTAAAAAAAAATATTTGTATGTATTTATTTTCTCTGTTGCGTTCAGTGCTTTCTTCCGAAAACAACGAACCATATGAGTCACAGTTTCACACATTCCAAGTCACAGTTCATCACTTAGCAGTGTTCGTGGCTCGACTTGTCAAGACTGTTTTCCAAGATGGCTCCTGTCTGTATACGCGTAATGCACTGTCTTTATAAAGTATCTTCTTATTTAACTGTTTGTACACTTACAAAGTTCTTAATGCTTCGGTTTGCATGTAGGGACCCTCATTATGCTACCGTGTTAGTGTGAGGCTATTTTGAGCCTTGTTAGTGTTAACTAGCGATTTAATTTTACTTGTACTATGCCCCATATACTAGCGTATAGCGAGAACGATCTACTCGGTAACCATGTGTTAATTACCCCTAGGTTAATTTTTCACCGAAGTTGTCCTTTAATTTATGCTCGTTTATCACGCCTCTTGTGCAGTAGAAAATACATAGCAGACTCCCCAGACTAATGTTCAATCTTAAATTGAGCTTGGTCTGGTGATAGCCAGGCAACCTTTCTGCGCTACAAAAGAACCTTTTGTGCAATGGAAAGGTTCTTTGGATATTAAAGGTTATTCATGGAATCATACACCCCGTCAAAGAACCTTTATTTTTAAGAGTGTAAGTGCACCTGCGCCATGAGCTTCAGACCATGAGCTTAGATCGTTAAAATAGGGCCCACTATTTTTGATTCACCTATAAGAACCGGCTCATTACACTCTAAAAAATGATTGGTTAAAAATAACCCAAGTTGGGTTGAAAATGGACTAACCCAGCAATTGGGTTGTTTTAAGCAAACATTTAACCCAACCGCTGGGTTAAAACAAGCCAATTGCTGGGTTAGTCCATTTTCAACCCCAACTTGGGTTATTTTTAACCCAGCATTTTTTAGAGTGTAGAGTCATTCATTCGGCAATCAGAGAGTGGCATGGTTGTGCTGCCACTGTGTGTATTTGATTAACTATAAAGAACTGTGCCGTATGATTAATTTGTTCGGGAATCAGAATACCATGATTGCGCTGTATACGTTTGATTCACAAAAAAAGAACCAGCTCATATGAGCCATTTGTTCGCTAATCGGACTAAACTGGTCACATTGTGCAGCCTGCCAGAATAACTATAGATGAAAAGTTGTTTCAATGCAATTAGCGGCTCAAACTCTAATAATTGCATCTCATTCATAAATTTGCTTGGGAGACGGGTATTTAGTTCCAATGAAGTTCCAATGTATTTTTTTATTCAGCTATCTTAATTGATTTGTTTAATTATTACATCATATAAAATAACATATATAATTAAGTCAATTCAATTCATGTAGTCGTCTGACAGCTTTAAAGAGATACGCTCTCTTTCATTCCACAGAAGAGAATTAATCAGTTATAATGTCACACAGTGATATACAGTGGTTTGAGAACATGCTAGCATATGGATGTTACTATATCTGACATATATAGACATGGCATAAATCATAGAGTATGGTATTCTGAATTCAGCCGATGCGCTCATTTGCACATATAAGAATTGCATGATCACAGAAATGCTGGTTCAAATACGGCTTGCATGTTCATTTTCTGATCCTGTTCTTCTTTTTTCTCTCTCTTCCCCCACTGTCCTATATAATAAAAGACAAAAAAAGCCTAAAAATAAAATATTGAGGGGGGCCAACTTAACTTAAGCCATGTTAAAAATCATGTTAACCATGTTAAAAATGATGAGGTAAAACATTTAACTAATCTTTTAAGACACATTAAGTTAAAAGGATAATTTTGACATTTCTAATAATGTTTGAAAAATAATGAATTCATTTTTAATGCCGTATTAACAGAAATGGTGTCTATCAGACAGACGACGACCTATTATTTGACACACATTTAACTAACATAAACTACCGTTCAAAAGTTTGGGGCCAGTAGAAAAAGGCATTCATTCATTCATTTTTCTTTTCTTTTTTTTCAGCAAGGATGCATTGAATTGATCAAAAGTGAGAGTAAAGACATTTGTGTTTCAAAAGATCTCTGTTTTAAATATTCATCAAAGAATCCTGCAGCAAATCAGCATATTCGAATGATTGATTTCTGAAGGATCATGTGACACTGAAGACTGGAGTAATGATGCCAGAGCCGTATAGAGAGAGAGTTACGGCAACGGAAGTTCAAAATGCTTGATCGTCTCGTGATTCGTGTAGACTTCAAATAGTTCCAGGAAGGGATTTAAAGTCAATAAATACAGGGTTTACTCTTTAAGCGTAAGTCGACTTGTCGCTGACCATCAGAAGCGAGTTATTTTAGTCTATAAAGTTTTAAATATGGATATTTTTCTTACACAAACGCCTCGCTTCGCTTCAGAAGGCCCCCGGAGCCGTGTGGAGCAGTTATATGATGGATAGATGCACTTTTATGGACTTCAAAAATGACCCAACAAGTCACTGCCATTATAAAGCTTGGAAGAGTCAGGACATTTTTAATATAACTCCGATATTATTCGTCTGAAAGAAGAATGTCATATACACCTACACTCTAAAAAAAAAAAGGTTCTATATTGCACCAAAAATGGTTCTTGGCTCGTAATCATAGGGGAACCTTTTTTAGTGCTATATAGCACCAATTTTGGTGCTTCAGTGGTTCTTCAGCGGTTCTTCAGAGGTTCTTCAGCGGTTCTTCAGAGGTTCTTCACCGGTTCTTTGACTAAGGTGCTATATAGCACCTCTGAAGAACCGCTGAAGAACCACTGAAGCACCAAAATTGGTGCTATATAGCACTAAAAAAGGTTCCCCTATGATTACGAGCCTTTTTTTTTAGAGTGTAGGATGACTTGAGGGTGAGTAAAATATGGGCTAATTTTCATTTTTGGGTGAACTAACCCTTTAAACAACCCTTTTTTTAAATGGTTTTATCTCATTATAAACTTCCCTCTCCCTTTACAATCAATACAAAAATCGGCTGAGCTGAAACAGGTAACTAGTCAACAGAATCACAATGCCTAGAAACCTCCACCCATAAGGTTTTGCTTACTCAAATATGCATCCTAAAATAAGGATTTTTCTTTATTGCACATTTAATAAGGTGTAAAATGGATATTCTCATTTTGCCACTTCCACCCACCACTATCACTCATCCCAATGTTATGTTTAACCCCTGTTTAGAAGTCTTTTCCTCTAATTACACATCAATAGATAAAACTGCATTAATATAACAGGTTTTTACAATGAATTGGCAGTTGGTGGTTTGTTATGCACTACTAACTTTATCCAATAACCTATCCTAGCCTAATCCTTTATCTGATAACATCCCCTAAAACTACTAATTAAGGCCCCGTCCACACAGAGACGTTTAGCTGTATATGTAAAACATTTTGTATCGTATCAGCGTTTCGTCCACATGGATCCGGTGTTTTGGGAGCCTGAAACTGTTATTATTTGAAACCGGGTCACAGAGTGGATAAGTCTGAAACCGACACCCTTGCGTTTTCGTGTGTACAGCCAATCCGTACACTCTAAAAAATGCTGGGTTAAGAATAACCCAAGTTGGGTTGAAAATGGACTAACCCAGCAATTGGGTTGTTTTAACCCAGCGCTTGGGTTAAATGTTTGCTTAAAACAACCCAATTGCTGAGTTAAAACAACCCAATCTCTGGGTTAAAACAACCCAATTGCTGGGTTAGTCCATTTTCAGCCCAACTTGGGTTACTCTTAACCCAGCATTTTTTAGAGTGTAGGTTTAGGGTTGGGGTAGGTATAGGCGTTAAAGGTCCCATGGCATGAAATTTTCATTTTATGAGGTATTTCAACATTAATATGAGTTCCCCTAGCCTGAATATTGTCCCCAAGTGGATAGAAATGTTGATCGGTGTAAACCCGAGTTCTGGCTGTCTCTCTCTGCCTTTGAGAAAATGACAGGCCAGACTAGCCAATCCTGAAGCCTCCTGGTTTGACGTCCAAGCAGGAACGGTTTCCTCCCTTTCCCCCGCCCAGAGAATCTGCCACGCCCATGCAAACACTCGAGATCATTAACGTTACTTGTGAACGAGTGAACTGGCAGTTTCTCAGTGTTTGGATGTACAAATGAAAACAGAAGTCTTTCTTCAGTTCCTTCTGATCTGTGATCATTGATTTCTGATGTGTAGCTAATTATTTATTATTCGTGCACACGCTGCGGCTTCTCTCTCTCCCGACAGAACGGTGTTTTCGTGTTTTCTATCTTGTGAGTCAGTGTTTTGTACGTCCTCGTCGCGTCTATCTGTTCTAAAATGTGCATACAGTCTTTTCTGTTTAACATCAGCAGTAACATCTTTAGAGATAAACCTCACACACGCCGAAGCTCGGCCTTCAACATCCCCGACCCCCAGTACTGCATCTGGCCCACAGCGGAGGCACCAAACGCGGCGTGAGATTAAGCAGAAGGGGGGTAAGCGTGAGGGTATCTGGGCTAGGCTAGCCAGCTTTCCCCACAATAAACTGGATTACATTCGATTACTGCTGTTGTGTCTTTGTTTGCGCTGTGTAAGTTACTCAATGCGCATCACTGACGCTATTCATATGATTGGAACATATCTAGAAATAATGCTTTAATCAAACTTACTAACTCGTTCATCTCGCTGTAATGGTACATTGCATGTGTTACAAAGTTGGTAGAATAATGATGAAGAGGACTCGGTGTGACTGGGACTCGTGTTTATTCAGAACTCTCAGATACAAACACAATAAACTCGCGCTGACAGACAACGCTCTCATAACTCAGTAGTTACTATAAATAACTTTGTTAGCAATCGCTCCGTCTCCGTGATGTCCGGTTCGCGAACGAATCATTCTTTTGAATCGGTTCTTTTTAGTGAACCGAACCAGTTCACCAAATCGGACTGAATCGTTCTAAACGGTTCGCGTCTCGAGTCAGCGCTGATCCATAATTTACTAACTTTCTGACATGAGTGACAGCCCCTCTGACTAGAAATAAACTAATAACCTGAAGTATATTCTAGTAACTACAACAGTTCACCCTGAACTGAGACATGCTGAGAGAACTGATGTGAAGTGAACACAGGTCCATCTGTCTCTGGCAGACTCGTGCCTGCTCGTGCCTCGTTAAACCACGCCCCCTCCGCTCATTTAAAATGCAAAGATGTCAGCCAATCACAACAGTGGGCGTTTTTCCTGAAGTCTCACAGCAGACACGCCTCTTGAAGCAGGGCAGTCAGCCACAGGGCAAACAGCAGTATAGAAAAAATGCCTTTTATTTCTAAATTATGACATTTTATGATGTAAAAATCATACTAACAATATAAGTACACCTCAGGAAACACTATAAAATAATAGAAAAATGCCATGCCATGGGACCTTTAATAAAACACAATTTATTTATTGTTAATTTATCGTGAGATTTTGCCTCACTTCCTACCATTGCTGTACTCCTTCTAGCCACAACTCTTCTTCTCCGTTTTTAGTGGATTTCTGTGGCAGAATTACAGCGCCACATACTGGCCTGGCATGTATACTGCATCGTTTTGAGTCGGTTTCAGTGGTTTCATGTGTACGTAGATATTTCTTGAGACGAGGGGAAAAAAAGATCGGGAAAGCTCTGGCTTTGTGTGGATGTGGCCTTAGAGAGCAACTAGCATGCTTTAATACACAAGTTAAATTTGAGTCAGATGTACCGATAATATACAATCTTTATTTTTAAACTTTTTACCTTTTAAAAGTGCACCACAAACGGTCTTCGCAGCCACGACTTCTGGGAACTATTGAGAGGGTCCACGAGCCGCCATTGCTGTAAAAAAAACGTTCCATTGGAGTCAATGGAGTTGTCGTGTCTATACGGCTCTGGATGATGCTGAAAATTCAGCTTTGATCACAGGAATAAATTACATTTTATATTAGAAATCAGTTATACAACAGTGCAATATTAAAGTTTTTTCTGTATTTTTGATCAAATAAATGCGGTGAGCAGAAGAGACTTCTTTCAAAAACATTAATCTAATGCTGCGTTCACACCAAACGTGAATAGAGTGTAAAAATCGTGTCTAACGCGTCTAGTTTCACGCGCAAACATTTTGAATGCATTCACGCGTCCGCAGCGAGTTGGACGCGCGTAGAAATCGAGCGCTGGAAGCGAAATTGACGCGCGTTCAAGGCACTCCAGGAGAAATATGTCATAAAACATCACTCTGCCTCTTTTCATTTTCATTAAACATGTATATTAAGCATTAATAGCCACACAGATGTGGTCCAGGCAACTCCTACATTATCTTCACTGCATGTATATTTAAATATCCTTAAAATATAAAGTTATGAAACTTCTCTTTGCCCTCAGTCAAAACTATTTGGCAGACAACAAAATATAGATTCATGAGAGCAAAGATCGGCCGTTAGATCTACACAAGATGCACCACTACAGGACATCAGAGCCAGCGGCAAACGGCAGAAGGACTGGCCGAGGAAAGGCATCTCTCGCCGGGGTTATGAGCGGTGATTGGCCGGTGATAGCTTTTTTTTTTTAAATAGGCGCTCTCTTTATAAATAAACCACAGATTTGAGCTTTAAACAACTACTTTCTCACCTGAAAAAGTCTTAAAACTAGATTTTGTGACACAATAGTACTATTTTTTAATTATGCGGTTTCTCATGACGTCACTTTACCACGTGACAGCAGCAAGCAGGCTCCTGATTGGTTAACGCGGCGCGAATTGACGCCAAAGTTCAAATGTTTCAACTCGGGCGTCAGACGCGAATTCGCTTCAAACGCGTGAATGCACAAATGCACCATTCGCGTGTAACGCGCGTATCGCGCAAGACGCTCAATTCGCATCCAATTCACGTCATTCTTGCGAACTGGACGCGCGAATGAGGCGGATTTGCGTCCTTCGCGCCGCGCGAAACGCGCCTTCCGCGCCGCGGGACCTCCAGACGCGCGTCAACGCGCCTTTCCATTGACTTAACATTGAAATCACTCGCGCCAGACGCTCTATTCGCGTTTGGTGTGAACGCAGCATTACAGACCCCACATTTTTGAACGGTGTAAATTGAATTCATATTGGCCCTCATTTATCAATCTTGCGTAGAAACGGGCGTATATATTGGCGTAAGATTATGCTTACACTCCTCTCACCGCCTGATTTATGAAGCTGTGCGCACCTCTGAAATCCAGGCGTACGCAATACCTGCCTTTGATAAATGCCGCGGCTGAAAACGGTCGTCATTAGAATAACACGCCCCTATATATTCAAGTCTCTGCCTCCCCCACACCCTCATTTTACGCCATGGACACACGGAAGACGGCAAAGAAGCGACACTTCTCTGACGTGGAGATCGAGACCATCACCAGGGAAGTGGAAAAAAACAAAATTGTTTTATTTGGGAGTTTAAAGAGTGGGATTAAAGGCGCCCACAAAAAGGTCTACGGTGGAAATCCAGTTTAAATAGCTGTTTGGATGAGAAATTACCTAACACAATTCATTATTTTACAGCACGTGTTTTGAAATAATTAGCATTTAATTTCGTATCACGTCACATGTATTGGGGTGTACAATAGTGATGATGATGTGATGTGGAGTACCATTCATTCACATTAATAATTGCATGACAATTTGTAAGATTCTTATTATTATTATGATTTGTATTATTAATGACGCTTGTTATTTAGAAGAAGAATGTCGTTATTATTATTATTTATTTTATTATTATTATTTAAAAGAAGAAGAATGTCATTTTTATTATTTTTTCAGTCTGAATTATTTTCAGTCCCAGTCCATGCGCAGCTGCCGGGCCTAACCAACATCAGGTAAAGCGCACAGGCTCGCAACTGGAGGAATACATATGCCATCCATCCATCCATCCATCCATCTTCTTCCGCTTATCCGGGGCCGGGTCGCGGGGGCAGCAGTCTAAGCCGAGATGCCCAGACTTCCCTCTCCCTAGACACTTCCTCTAGCTCTTCCGGGGGGACACCGAGGCGTTCCAAGGCCAGCCGGGAGACATAGTCCCTCCAGCGTGTCCTCGGTCTTCCCCGGGGCCTCCTCCCGGTTGGACATGCCCGAAACACCTTCCCGGGAAGGCGTTCAGGAGGCATCCGGAACAGATGCCCGAGCCACCTCAGCTGTCCCCTCTCGATGTGGAGGAGCAGCGGCTCTACTCCGAGTTCCTCCCGAGTGACTGAGCTCCTCAACCTATCTCTAAGGGAGCGCCCAGCCACCCTGCGGAGAAAGCTCATTTCGGCCGCCTGTATCCGGGATCTTGTCCTTTCGGTCATGACCCAAAGCTCATGACCATAGGTGAGAGTAGGAACGTAGATTGACCGGTAAATCGAGAGCTTCGCCTTACGGCTTAGCTCTTTCTTCACCACGACAGACCGGTACATCGACCGCATTACTGCAGAAGCTGCACCGATCCGTCTGTCAATCTCCCGTTCCATCCTCCCCTCACTCGTGAACAAGACCCCTAGATACTTAAACTCCTCCACTTGGGGCAGGAACTCTCCACCAACCTGGAGTGGGCAAGCCACCCTTTTCCGACTGAGGACCATGGCCTCGGATTTGGAGGTGCTGATCCCCATCCCAGCCGCTTCACACTCGGCTGCAAACCGTCCCAATGCATGCTGAAGGTCCTGGTTAGAAGGGGCCAACACGACAACGTCATCCGCAAAGAGCAGAGACGAAACCGTGTGGTCCCCAAACCTGACACCCTCCGGCCCTTGGCTGCGCCTAGAAATTCTGTCCATAAAAATTATGAACAGAACCGGCGACAAAGGGCAGCCCTGCCGGAGTCCAACATGCACCGGGAACAAGTCTGACTTACTGCCGGCAATGCGGACCAAACTCCTGCTTCGGTCATACAGGGACCAGACAGCCCTCAGCAAAGGACCCCGGACCCCATACTCCCCCAGCACCCTCCACAGGATGCCGCGAGGGACACAGTCGAATGCCTTCTCCAAATCCACAAAACAAATGTGGACTGGTTGGGCAAACTCCCATGAACCCTCCAGCACCCTGTAGAGGGTATAGAGCTGGTCCAGTGTTCCGCGACCAGGACGAAAACCACACTGTTCCTCCTGAATCCGAGGTTCCACTATCGGCCGGATTCTCCTCTCCAGTACCCTGGCATAGACTTTCCTGGGGAGGCTGAGAAGTGTGATCCCCCTATAGTTGGAACACACCCTCCGGTCCCCCTTCTTAAAAAGAGGGACCACCACCCCGGTCTGCCATCCCAGAGGCACTGTCCCCGACCGCCACGCGATGCTGCAGAGGCGTGTCAGCCAAGACAGCCCCACAACATCCAGAGACTTGAGGTACTCAGGGCGGATCTCATCCACCCCCGGTGCCTTGCCACCGAGGAGTTTCTTGACCACCTCGGTGACTTCAGCCCGGGTGATGGACGAGTCCTCCTCTGAGCCCCCAGCCTCTGCTTCCTCAATGGAAGACGTGACGGCGGGATTGAGGAGATCCTCGAAGTATTCCTTCCACCGTCCGACAACATCCCCAGTCGAGGTCAACAGCCGCCCATCGCCACTGTAAACAGCGTTGGTAGGGCACTGCTTCCCCCTCCTGAGGCGCCGGACGGTTTGCCAGAATCTCTTCGAGGCCAGCCGATAGTCTTTTTCCATGGCCTCACCGAACTCCTCCCAGGCCCGAGTTTTTGCCTCCACGACCACCCGGGCTGCAGTCCGTTTAGCCTGTCGGTACCTGTCAGCTGCCTCAGGAGTCCCACAAGCCAGCCAGGCCCGATAGGACTCCTTCTTCAGCTTGACGGCATCCCTTACTTCCGGTGTCCACCACCGGGTTCGGGGATTGCCGCCTCGACAGGCACCGGAGACCTTGCGTCCACAGCTCCGAGCAGCCGCTTTGACAATGGAGGTGGAGAACATGGTCCACTCGGACTCAATATCTCCAGCCTCCCTCGGGATCCGGTCGAAGCTCTGCCGGAGGCAGGAGTTGAAGATCTCTCTGACAGGAGACTCGGCCAAACGTTCCCAGCAGACCCTCACAGTACGTTTGGGTCTACCGAGTCTATCCAGCTTCCTCCCCCGCCATCGGATCCAACTCACCACCAGGTGGTGATCAGTTGACAGCTCCGCCCCTCTCTTCACCCGAGTGTCCAAGACATACGGCCGCAGATCAGATGAAACGACCACAAAGTCGATCATTGACCTACGACCTAGTGTCCTGGTGCCATGTGCACTGATGGACACCCTTATGCTTGAACATGGTGTTCGTTATGGACAAACTGTAACTAGCACAGAAGTCCAATAACTGAACACCACTCGGGTTCAGATCAGGGGGGCCGTTCCTCCCAATCACGCCCCTCCAGGTTTCACTGTCGTTGCCCACGTGGGCGTTGAAGTCTCCCAGTAGAACGACGGAGTCCCCAGTCGGAGCACTTTCCAGCACCCCTCCCAGGGACACCAAGAAGGCCGGGTACTCCGCACTGCCGTTCGGCCCATAGGCACAAACGACAGTGAGAGACCTATCCCCGAGCCGAAGCCGCAGGGAAACGACCCTCTCGTTCACCGGGGTAAACTCCAACACATGGCAGCAGAGCTGGGGGGCTATAAGCAAACCCACACCAGCCCGTCGCCTCTCACCATGGGCAACTCCAGAGTGGTAAAGAGTCCATCCCCTCTCGAGGAGTGTGGTTCCAGAGCCCAAGCCATGCGTGGAGGTGATTCCGACTATCTCTAGTCGGAACCTCTCAACCTCACGCACAAGCTCAGGCTCTTTCCCCGCCAGCGAGGTGACATTCCATGTCCCAAGAGCCAGTTTCCGTGTCCAGGGATCGGGTCGTCTAGGCCCCCGCCTTCGACTGCCGCCCGATTCGCTTTGCACCGGCCCCTTACGGTCCCTCCCGTGAGTGGTGGGCCCACGGGAAGGTGTCCCCACGTCGCTCCTTCGGGCTGAGCCCGGCCGGACCCCGTGGGGGAAGGCCCGGCCACCAGGCGCTCGCATACGAGCCCCAACCCCAGGCCTGGCTCCAGGGTGGGGCCCCGGCTGCGCCATACCGGGCGACGTCACGGTCCTCCTTCTTTTTGTCATCATAAGGGGTTTGTGGACTGCTCTTAGTCTGACCCGTCGCCTAGGACCTGTTTGCCTTGGGAGACCCTACCAGGGGCATATAGCCCCGGACAACATAGCTCCTAGGGTCATTCGGGTACTCAAACCCCTCCACCACGTTAAGGTGGCAGTCCATGGAGGAGCTACAAATCAAATGCTTTGGTAAAGTCACACAAATTAAATATTGAAGTCCATGTTGCACAAAAATAAACACTGAAGTTTATAATTACTAGCCTATATCCCTATTCGCACGGGATTAGTATCCTATTATCTGGGGACCTCTGGTGATTTGTAATAATTGCAGAGAATGTCTGTGATCTTAATCCCGTGCGAATCGGCCATGTCTGTAATATGTAATGTATTCCCCCGCAAATGACCTACCATATTTCGCCAAACACAGAGGTCCTGTGATAATATAGTCCCGTGCGAATCGGCATCTCTGTGATTTGGCCGGGATTAGGCAGATCGTATATTTTTGCAAGGTCTTTGTGTCCTGTGCGCATTTCTATCTTTATCTTTCATGAAGAATGGAGCTAGGCTGCATATAATGCGCACGTTATGACTTCCCGTGCGGCCGCGCGGATATACTTTCACTTTAGAATGATCACCAATTTGGGAGTAAATTGCTTGAATGGTGTGTTTAATATTATTCTTAATGAAAAACACAAAAACAGAACAGTATAATGACAACTCGCTTAAATGGGCACTTTTACATTTAGCTTTGAAACTGAATCCGTCGTATATTGTTATTGCTCAGTTACGTTTTTAATTGCGTCTGTTCTTTAACTGAACGAAATTATTTTTATTACTATAAAACAATAAAAATGATATCGATACGACTGTTTATAATTTCATACAGCTATATCTATAACGAAAAAAACATTTTCAAGTCTTTACATCATATCCGGGAGATAAGTCAGTAAATTCGAGTAAAATCACAACTTATCCCGTGCGAATGCGCCACGCAAAACTCAGATGTGGGGGAGTAATTTCTAAATCACACGAGGTCCCCAGATAATAGCCTACTTATCCCGTGTGGATAGGGCTTTAGTTGTTGTTGTTGTTTTTTTACAGTGGGTCATAATATAGCATATCTTTGTCAGTGCGTTTTGTGGTGTTAGGAATTGTTTTTCTGCATTTTTGCACTAACTCAAAACGTGCGTACACCACCTCCTGAGCTGGCGTAGGATTTGAGCGTGCCGTATGCCAACGTCCATATTGATAAATCTCAAAGTCACCGTGGTTTTGGGTGTACGCCAGGTGTACGCTGGAAATTTGGTGTACGCACTTTTGATAAATGAGGGCTATTGAGTGTTAGGTCCCGTCTTACAATTTAAAGAGTCAATCGCCTGTTTGTTTACTCTAGAAAGTGCATGCGCATGATACAAATGATTTTGTGAATCTATGTAAATACTACAGAAAAAACGTAATTTCTACATGAAAAAGATAGTTCAGGCAAGAATTAATAAAAGTAAGTGAATTCCAGATTTGTACTCAATTCGAGCTTGTAGAAATTAAAGCGTAAATATCAACATTATAAAATTAAGTAAAACTACTCAATTTCTCTGGTACTGGTGTTCCCATCATGCACTGGGGCTTGAATAATTAATAAGGTTGTTTTTTAGCTGTTTTCCAGCTTTACTTACACTGTTTTATCGTTGCTTTTGCTGTTAGGTTTAGTAACTTGCCATTTTGTGGCATTTGGAATTCATTTTCTACTCAAAATGACACATTCATACTCAAAAACGATCCATCGAATGTTACCGTCACTGTGTACCAAGTATTGAGGTCTCTGTGTTCAGGTGCTGCGCTACTTCTATTATGTTGATATGGTATCTACACAATATCTATTGTGTTATTTACTTAATAAATAAATTACTTAATAAATTACTTATTTAGAGTTTTTAGAGTTTACTCAATTCCATATGTGAGATTTACTTAAAAATATGCATGCAAAAACTTGACAAAGAAAAATGAAGTAAATCTTACTTATTGTTTTTTTTATGTAATTTCCGTCTGGAAAATCTTGCACACAACATGATACAGACAAAATTATTTTTTCAACTATTTTCTGGAATCTAGCGGAAACAGCCCAAACTGTATGCAGGATGCTAGAGCACACAGGGCCTGAGTTACACATTTTCAAGAATGAATTTATAACCAAAAAGTCAAAAAGCACCTCTTTTTTTGGGTTATTACAGCTTAGACAACGCATACTTACATGTTTATTTACCAGTGTTTTATGAAACTTCAATGGGTTTCCTGTAAAATGACACCAAAATTGTGTATTTAGAGACCTCTGTATGTGGGTATGGGAAGCTTTTCAATTTGGGTAGGCCAAATCCAGGCAGAAATCCCAAAAATGGTCCCAGAGCTTAAGAGGTTAAGCTTAGAAGCACAATATATAATGCCGTTGTTGCCAGATTTTATTCCAGATTTGAAATGCAAACATAATTTAGACAAATAAGTATGCAAATTTTGGTGTTTCTCCACTGAAATAGAAATTGAAATTGGAGCTGCGTGGTTGAAAATAGCGTTATGAATACGGTCCCTGCTGATTAAACTTCTTTGCCGTAAAGGAAAAAAAATCAGATCATGTAGGCTTTTCTAATGGGTTAAATCAGGTGCATTAGATTAGGAAGCCATCTGAATTGTGTATTTTTGGGCCAGTGATTGTGTATGATGATCCTTCAGTGATCCGCTCTATAAGATCTAACAGTGATCACAGAGTGAAGTCACTGAGCATCTTAACCTTATATCCTGCATGTCTCTTGGGATGCTGCGGTTTATTTCCAGGTCTGGCCTTTGTTACGGACGTTGTGTCCTGGTGTGTCCCGACTCTCAGCAGGAGCTGATTCACAGTGTTGTGAAAAGTGTCGCTGAATCTCTCAAACAAGCCTTGTGCCCACTGACCCGTGCTCCACGGCTGCTTTCATTCTCCGTGCAGCTCTCTCAAAGTGCTAAAAAACCTCTGCGCTGTGTGTTTGAAGGAGAGATATGAAAGTGTGTTTGGTGTCATGGGGGTGGGAAGCATCTGTGTGTGTACGTGCGGATGAAATATTTGTCGGTGTCTATGAAGATAGGACGATTGCGGTATGTGCTGTGTGTGTGAGATATCAAAGTTTGAGAGGTGAGTGTGAGTGACTGTGGATTTGATAAGGCTTATGGGTTTCTGTCAGTCCATATCTGTCGACTTTAATAAATGCGTGAGCGAGTGAGTAAACAAAGCCCGGAGCCATTCACAGCGTCTGAGTCACCTCTGAGCAAGAGAGGTCCAGTGAGTTGGCGCGAGCCTGAGACTCGTAACTCAACGTGGCTCTCCAAGTTCAACAGTTCTGCTCATTTTGCCGATATAAATCACCACCCAGAACTGCTCAGAGCTTATAAAACACCTGCAAAAAACCTGATAGCACTCTTAAAGTCCCCCTGTGGTGAAAATACTTTTTAAAATGTTATTTATATGTCTATGTGGTGTTTTATGCTTTAAGACAAACCATGTGCACATTCATCAGTCAACACAATCGCTGAGTATTTCCCCCTTAAAAATGGAGTATGAGGTCTCTGCGGAACAAAAGTGGGCGTTGCTAAAAAAAATTCAAATTGATGGGTGTTTATAAATCACGCAATGAAAATGATCCCCTTCACCCGACCCCACCCCTAAACCCTATCCACACATTGACATGGCAAATCAGGTAACAAAGTGGAAAACGGCCCTCTGTTTTTGGCCACGCCCACTGATCTGGTAACTCCTATTACTAACCTGCAGAGACCTATACTTGTAAAAATGCAGTGATCTAAAGACTCAAACTACCTTGTAACCAATCACGTCAATGTGTGGGCGGGCTTTAGCATATCATTAACTATGCTCTCAAGCAGGGGAGTCTCAAGAGAAACCAGTTTAAATTAGATTAGATTAGATTCAACTTTATTGTCATTACACAAGTACAAGTACAAGGCAACGAAATGCAGTTTAGGTCTAACCAGAAGTGCAATAGCAGCAAGTGCAGGATATACAACGTTTGCATAAGTGCAGGACATGGATGTAATGGTAAATGGTACATGGAAGTATATATAAATATATCTATAAATAGAGAGATGGTTATTACTATAAACAGAATTTACAGGTGAATATGTACAGTGAATAATATACAGATGGTTATTACTATAAACAGAATTTACAGGTGGATATGTACTATGAATATAATATAATATACAGATGGCTATTACTATAAACAGAATTTTACAGATAGAGGTATACAATGATATGTTAGGCTAAAATGAGGAATATGGCAGTGGATTAAGGTAGTGCAATAAATTATGGACAGAAGCTATCTGAAAAAAGTGTAAAAGTGCAGTGGAAGTGATTGCATATTACAGTTAGAAGTACGGTGCAAAATACAGATGTAAACAGTTGGTACTGTAAATAACAGTCGGCAGCATGAGCATCATCCAGTTACGGTGTGGTAGTGCAAAATGCATAAGTAAACAGTTGTGACTGTAATAAACAGTCGGTAGTGCAAATAACAAAGTGAAGGTGGATGTGAGGTAGGAGAGTTATCAGTATATGAGGGAAGTGGATCAGCGGGGGTTTGAGTTCAGTAAGGAGACAGCGCTGGGGAAAAAACTGTTCTTTAGTCTGCTGGTCCTGGTCCGGTGGATCCTGAAACGCCTGCCGGAGGGCAGGAGAGAAAACACTCTGTGGGCTGGGTGAGAGGAGTCCTTGAGGATGCTGCGAGCTTGATGCAGGCAGCGTTTCCACTGGATGTGCTCGATGGCAGGTAGTGGAGTCCCTGTGATGCGCTGGGCAGTTTTCACCACCCGCTGCAGTGCCTTGCACTTCGCAACAGAGCAGCTCCCATACCATACTGCCACACAGTTGGTCAGGATGCTTTCTATTGCGCAGCGATAGAAGTTCACCAGGATAGCCGAGGAGAGCTGATTCTTCCTCAGTGTCCTCAGGAAGAAGAGGCGCTGGTGAGCCTTCTTGACCAGGCTGGAGGTGTTGGTCGTCCACGACATGTCCGCCGAGATGTGGATCCCCAGGAATTTGAAACTGGAGACACGTTCAACAGCCATTCCATTGATGTGGATGGTGTCGTGTGTGCCTCTTGACTCCTTCCTGAAGTCCACGATGAGCTCCTTCGTTTTGGTGGTGTTGAGGAGCAGGTTATTTTCGGTGCACCATGTGGCCAGGTGCTGGATCTCCTCCCTATAGGCAGTCTCATCGTTGTTGCTGATGAGTCCAATCACCGCTGTGTCGTCCGCAAACTTGACGATAGAATTAGATCCATACACAGGCTTGCAGTCGGCGGTGAAGAGGGAGTAGAGAAACGGGCTTAGCACACAGCCCTGTGGTACACCAGTGTTAAGAGTGATGGATGTGGAGCAGGTGAATCCTGATCGAACATTCTGGGGTCTGTCAGTTAGGAAGTCCAAAATCCAGTTACACATTGAGGTGTTGATGCCCAGGTCTCCAAGTTTGGCTATTAACTTGGTTGGGATGACAGTGTTGAATGCTGAGCTGAAGTCAACAAACAGCATGCGTGCGTAAGTGTTTTTATTGTCCAGGTGAGTGAGCACGGAGTGCAGTGCCATGGAAACGGCATCCTCTGTGCTCCTATTGCTGCGGTAGGCAAACTGGTGTGAGTCCAATGTGGATGGTAGAGAGTCTTTTAGGTGTTCCAGGACCAGCCGCTCAAAGCACTTCATGACGATGGGTGTGAGTGCTACAGGGCGGTAGTCATTAGGGCACCTCGGGTTAGAGTGTTTTGGCACTGGCACAATGGAAGTGCGTTTAAAGCATGAAGGTACAGCTGCTTGGGCAAGAGACAGGTTGAAAATGTCTGTAAAAACCTCAGCGAGCTGCTCCGCACATGCCCTGAGAACACGACCAGGGATGTTGTCTGGTCCAGCAGCCTTGTGCGCGCTGATCTGGCTCAGTGCCTTGCAGACATCTGTGGAGGAGAGTGTGATTGGTGGGTCAGCTGAGGGTTTGAGCTTGGTGGCAGTTTCTCTGTTTTCTCTTTCAAAGCGAGCATAAAAGTGATTTAGCTCGTTCAGGAAGTTGACATCAGTGGCTGCGGGGGTGGAGTGGGGGGGGTTTGTAGTCACTGATGGCCTGGATGCCCTGCCACATGCGTCGAGGGTCAGAGACCCAGAGAAATTGGTATATTTCCCGGTATATTTTTCTGTTGATATGAAAAATTTGTACATTTAGCAATATAGCAAGTGAATTATGATGTACACTTACCTAAAGGATTATTAGGAACACCACACTAATACTGTGTTTGACCCCCTTTCGCCTTCAGAACTGCCTTAATTCTACATGGCATTGATTCAACAAGGTGCTGAAAGCATTCTTTAGAAATGTTGGCCCATATTGATAGGATAGCATCTTGCAGTTGATGGAGATTTGTGGGATGCACATCCAGGGCACGAAGCTCCCGTTCCACCACATCCCAAAGATGCTCTATTGGGTTGAGATCTGGTGACTGTGGGGGCCATTTTAGTACAGTGAACTCATTGTCATGTTCAAGAAACCAATTTGAAATGATTCGAGCTTTGTGACATGGTGCATTATCCTGCTGGAAGTAGCCATCAGAGGATGGGTACATGGTGGTCATAAAGGGATGGACATGGTCAGAAACAATGCTCAGGTAGGCCGTGGCATTTAAATGATCCCCAATTGGCACTAAGGGGCCTAAAGTGTGCACAAGACAAAAACATCCCCCACACCATTACACCACCACCACCAGCCTGCACAGTGGTAACAAGGCATGATGGATCCATGTTCTCATTCTGTTTACGCCAAATTCTGACTCTACCATCTGAATGTCTCAACAGAAATCGAGACTCATCAGACCAGGCAACATTTTTCCTGTCTTCAACTGTCCAATTTTGGTGAGCTCATGCAAATTGTAGCCTCTTTTTCCTATTTGTAGTGGAGATGAGTGGTACCCGGTGGGGTCTTCTGCTGTTGTAGCCCATCCGCCTCAAGGTTGTGCGTGTTGTGGCTTCACAAATGCTTTGCTGCATACCTCGGTTGTAACGAGTGGTTATTTCAGTCAAAGTTACTCTTCTATCAGCTTGAATCAGTCGGCCCATTCTCCTCTGACCTCTTGCATCAACAAGGCATTTTCGCCCACAGGACTGCCGCATACTGGATGCTTTTCCCTTTTCACACCATTCTTTGTAAACCCTAGAAATGGTTGTGCGTGAAAATCCCAGTAACTGAGAGGATTGTGAAATACTCTGGCACCAACAACCATGCCATGCTCAAAATTGCTTAATTATGACATTCAGTTTGGAGTTCAGGAGATTGTCTTGACCAGGACCACACCCCTAAATGCATTGAAGCAACTGCCATGTGATTGGTTGATTAGATAATTGCATTAATGAGAAATTGAACAGGTGTTCCTAATAATCCTTTAGGTGAGTGTATATTACGATGTTATGATGAACTATATGTCTTTCTCCACTGATGTACTATGATGTTCAAAGCATTTCTAAGGATGCTGATTTTTTAAAGGCAGACTGAGATGGCAAACAGGAACATGGTTTTTGTAACATTAGCAACACATTATTAGCTGTTTGATAACGTTGTCAAACAAAAGGCTATGGGCGCTATCATACACCCGGCACAATGCGGCGCATGCGCGACAAGTGTTTTCTGCTAGTTTCAGCCCGACGCAGTTATTATTTTCACGTCCAGCGTCACATTGTTTAAATATCAAATGCACTCGCGCCCATCTGTTCACCCATGGGCTGCTGGTCTGAAAACCAGGTGTGTTCAGGCGCATTGTTGGTGTGTTGCTATTTTGAGGAACTGAAAACGATTGACCAACACAAACTGGGTCTAAAGTCAATAGTGCAGTATTTTTTGTGTTATTTAAAGGGTGCGTTAGTAATATGCGTCTATAGGCAGGTGCACAATGTGTGTACACTCTGCTTATTACACACACAGCACACAAACATGGCAAATATAAAAAAATATATAATTCCGCTCTGCATTCAATCTTTCCGCTCGCAAATTCTGCCATGTAAAATAGTGAATCCGCCATGGTCGAATTGCAACCACCCCACCGCTCACCCCTCCCTTTCGAAGCACATAGAGAAGCTATGGTGGCCGACACAGGACAAAGATGTCGTCATCTGAGACAGCAGAGAGTGTCTAGCGCTCTGTAGAGCAGTTTGTCCGTTTAGGGCTACTGTAGAAACATTGTGGTGCAAAATGGCGGCTTCACTGTAAGGGGACCCGTGGTGTATGGAGATAGAAATGCCTCATTCTAAGGTAATAAAAACATAACGGATCATAATGTAAGGTCTTCATCATAGACTGTAAAAAAATATGGACGTAGTGTCCGTGAAGTCACCCATAGGATTCTGAAGAGCAGTTTTGATGCGTAAAGTAGGGATGAGCTGGCTGTTGCCATCTTGGCAGCACGACATCACGCGTCACTCCCGGATAATAGAAAATGGGCAAAGAGGCGGGACATGGGCGGAGCTGAGGTGACGCGATGACTAACAGACAGCAGATAAACGGCTATCCACCTGTCACTCAAAGTGGCCACGCCCTTAATTATGCAGAACTTTATGGCTTTATATAATGTAAACGAATGAGTTATAAAAAAATTCACCCCCCTCACAGTTGTCATGAAGGGCAAAATTAGCCGTATAGACCAAAACCACAATTTGTCCCAGACTGTAAACATGTTTTAATCTGCTGTAAAGTTGGGCATTTTAACATGGGGCTCAATCAGATTCTGCTCCCTTCTGGAGCCTGTCCCTAGTGGCCAGTCGATGAATTGCAGTTTAAGTCACTTCCGTATTGCTTCAAGAGAAACTGCGGGAGGTTGCCGCTTGGTCTTTATACACCACTGAAAACATAGTTATGTGTATTAGGGCGTTTTCACACCTGAAAGTCCGCACCAAGGTCCAAACCGAAGTTCATGTTTTGATACATTTTATACATTCGGTTAGTTTTGGTTTGGTTTCACATTGCAATTATGCGAGCGCACTAAAGAACTTTACATGACACACTTGCGTCCACTCGTCATCATCTATGTGGGCTGCATCTGGACATTGATTGGTTTGTAAACGGACGTGCGTCTGACGTCAGCGTCTTTGACAAGAATGAATGAATGAACGGATGCATATCGTTGTCACTATTGAACAGTGCGCATTGCTTGACTATTTTCTTTTCGTTACGTTTAAAAGTGGACATTTCAAGCTTTATATACACATATTTCTCATGTTTGTGAGACAAGTAGCCTGGTTTATTTGAGACGCGCTCCAGTTCATGTGCAAAGCATGTGATCGCTCCCGCGATTATTGTCTGCTATAGATTATTTGTTTCTTATTTATTAAATTCAGGCAATTATCTGATGAAACATTGATTAAAATTAAGATACAATTTATACAAAGCGAAATTCACATTAAAGAAAGGCTTTCTAAGCAATTCATACAAAATTTCTTTCTAATTCATTTCTGACCTTGTGTTTTCTGACAGATTGCGCATCTTTTCACTTTTCATAATCAATGTAGCCTAGATGAAATTTAAAAATATAATTAAAATATAAAAAATAAACAGGAACTTCCTTTAAATGGTCTGAAAGTACGAACCATACAGAAAATGCTTTCACACTAGAAACGAACCGAACCTTTGTTCAGTTTGATCCAGACCGAGGCTACCTCTTTTCATCGGACCAAATTTAATCTGTTTGGTCCGGACCGTGGTACGGGGGAGGTTTCACACCTGTAATTTTGATTCGGACCAAACTGAAAATTCAGAAAATACGGACCAAACAAGGTAGGTGTGAAATATTTTGCCCTTATATTGCATTTCTGTCAATAGATTCTCATAAATATTACACACTGCACCTTTAATCTGGTAAAAGTGTGAAATTATGTCCCGTGGTCCAGATGGATCCAGGTCAGAAACCGGACGGTGGTACGCCATTTGAACACCACTACCATTTAAGAACCTTTCAGTTTTTTTTTTTTTTTCTTAATGTGAAGAACATTTTAATAATCTAAAGCACCCTTTTTCAAATATAAAGAAGCTTTTGTGGAATGAAAAGATTCCATGGATATTAAAGGTTCTTCATGGAACCATAAATGCCTAAAAATAGGAAGGAAAAAAATGCTTCCCTGATAAAAAATACAGATGCCAACCAACAGTCTTGTCTGTGAGTGACTCCAGGCATCCTTTTCGGGTTTGTCTAAACGTTCTGAAGTTTACAGGAAAGATTAGAATGCTCGTGTTTGTTGGAATTGCCGGGTTTGGTTCCGGAGCGCCTCTCGCTTGCTCGCTTTCCGCCTCGTTAGTCTGAAACAAGGAAACACGCAGCATTGTTTGCAACAACAAAGACGCAGAGAAGACTTTTTGTCCTCTCGGGGACCTCGTGGAATTGAAGTTTTGTGGCTTTTAGTGCGTGTTTGTTAGCTTTTAGACTAATGTAGCTACTCTAACACTTGACAAAATACATTTATGTGTTTAAAACGTTCTGTTTCTGCCTCTTCTGGAAAAAATTAACCTCTAATAAGATTGCTGACTATCAAGAAGCAAATCGTAGTTTGGCCTTTAATCTTTAAACCTGTCAAATGTGGGTGTTTCTTCAGCTTTAGACACTTTAATGTCCTGAGGGTCAATTGTTTTTTGGAAACTTTACCATCCCTTCATCATTTATTTTTGCTGCCTTTCAAATTACTTTTATGGATTTTATTGTTTTCCCTTGTCCCAGGCCTAGATTTTTAATATTAAATTATAAAATCCATTCTATAATGTGTTTAATAATTGTACAATGATCTAAAACAAAAGTGACCGTAAAGACATTTATAACGCTATAAAAGATTTCTCCTTCAAATAAATGCTGTTCTTCTGAACTTTCTATTAAAGAATCCTGAAAAAAATGTATCACAGTTTCAGTTTTCAACATTGGTAACGAAATGTTTCATGTGCACAAATCAGCATATAGATTATTTCTGAAGGATATAATCTAAGTTTGGGCAGGTTGATGTCCCACAGTCTTTCTGTGAGATCTCTCCAGATTAGTGAGTTTTATTGTCCCATTGAAGGGGGGCTTTTGTTTTAGCAGTAAAACCGATCCTTACACTTTTTTTCTCACAATTTTGACTTTTTTCCTTGTGATTCTGACTTTTTTTTGCAGTTGCGAGTTTATATCTCGTATCTGTTTTCCCACATTTCTGACTTTTTTTTCTCGTAATTCAGACTTTTCACGTAATTCTAACTTTTTCTCGCAGTTGCAAGATTATATCTCTTAACTCTGACTTTTTTTCCCCTCACAATTCTGACTTTTCTCGTAAATCGGACTTTTTTTCCTTGTAATTCTGACTTTTTTTTCGCTCACAAGTCTGACTTTTTCCCCGAAACTATTTTTTCTTGCAATTCTGACCTTTTCTCTCAGTTGCGAGTTTATATTTCATTATTTGACCTTTTTTCTTGTAATTCAAACTTTTTCTCGCAGTTGCGAATTTATATCTCATAAAGACTTTTTTCGCTCACAAGTCTGACTTTTTTCCTGTAATTATGACTTTTTCTCACAATTCTGACCCTTTCTCTCAGTTGCGAGTTTATATTTTGCATCATGTGACTCTGAATAAATTACATTTAAAAATATATTCAAATAGAAAATTATGGAAGCTTGTTTCCGCAATGGAATAAAACAATTTAAACAATTATTGTGATTTATCTCACAATTCTGACTTTTTTTCTCATAATTCAATTTATATCAAGCAATTATGACTTAATATCTCTGACTTTTTCCCAGCAATGGCAAATTTATATCTCGTAATTCCGAATGTTTTTCGCAATTTACTTTTTTCTCACGTAATTCTGACTTTTTTCTCATAATTCTGACTTTTTTCTTTGTAATTCAGATTTTTTTCTCACAGCTCTGACTTTTTCCCTTGTAATTCTGACTTTTTCTTGCAGTTGCGAGTTTATATTCAGATTTTTTCTCGTAATTCAGACTTTTCTCGTAATTCAAAATTTTTCTTGCAGTTCTTGCAGTATGACTTTTTCTCTCAATTCTGACCCTTTCTCTCAGTTGCGAGTTTATATTTTGCATCATGTGACTCTGAATAAATTACATTTAAAAATATATTCAAATAGAAAACTATGGAAGCTTGTTTCCGCAACAGAATAAAACAATTTAAATAATTATTGTGACTTATCTCACAATTTTGACTTTTTTTCCTTGTAATTCTGACTTTTTTTTGCAGTTGCGAGTTTATATATCTTAATTCTGACTTTTTTTTCTCACAATTCTTACTTCTGTAAGGGTCAATCCGTCGGCCCAAAAACGGAATCCAACGGCTCGGTCGAAGGAATTCTGCGTGTAAGCCTTTTCAGCATTTCTGTGAAGTTCCCTTAATTTATTGATATCTAATTTTAATTCTGACTCCATGAATAATATTTTATCTGACTCCAATTTTATCTGACTTCATTAAATTTGTAAGTTAAACGAAATTTGTGAGTGCCTCAAAGACACTGACACAGACTGCATTGGGGCTCTGGTTACAGAATTTTCCCCAAATGGCAGATCTGTTACCCTTCGTTTTTATATACTCAGACCAGAACAAAAGGGTTTTGGGTGAGAGGATCAGATATCTTTGAAGAGACCACTCAAAAAGGAGAACAGAATTCTCATTAGTTTTCAATCTTTCTAAAAGCCTGTACACACCGGGACAAATATATATTGTGCGCTTATCGCCAGCGTTTTTCGTTAAGTTTTTCAGCACGTCTTGAGTGTTCACACCCAAGTGATTTTCACTGGCGATGCGCAGAGTAAACGTGCAAATTCAGTAGATGGCGCTCCTGGTACACAAGGTGGTGTTGCGCCACTTTACTCTTCTGACACTCGCTCGTCACACAGAAGAAGAAGAGAGACAGTATTTACGTGCTTGCCAAAACCATTCACACACTTTTTGCTAACTGGCAAGCAGCATTAGCAAAAACAAAATTTAAACAAACTTAAAACAATTTTGACTTTTTTCTTGTAATTCTGACTTTTCACTTAATTCTAACTTTTTCTCGCAGTAACAAGTTTATATCTCGCAATTCTGACTTTTTTCCCGTAATTATGTCTTTTTTCTTGCAATTCTGACCTTTTCTCTCAGTTGCGAGTTTATATTTCATAATTTGACCTTTTTCTTGTAATTCGAACTTTTTCTCACAGTTGCAAATTTATATCTCGTAAATCTGACTTTTTTCTCACAATTCAGACTTCTCTCGCTATTCTGACTTTTTCTCGCAGTTACGAGTTTATATCTCTCAATTCTGACTTTTTTCGCTCACAAGTCTGACTTTTTTCCCGTAATTATGAGTTTTTTCTCGCAATTGTGACCTTTTCTCTCAGTTGCGAGTTTATATTTCATAATTTGACCTTTTTCTTGTAATTCAAACTTTTTCTCGCAGTTACGAATTTAAATCTGGTAATTCTGACTTATTTTCGCTTACAAGTCTGACTTTTTTCCCGTAATTATGACTTTTTCTTGCAATTCTGACCCTTTCTCTCAGTTGCGAGTTTATATTTTGCATTTATTACTTTTTTCTCACAATAATGACTTTATAACTTGCGATTGCAAATTTATATCATGCAATTTTAAGAAAAAAAGTCAAAATTTTGAGAGAAAAAGTTGCAATTTTTTATTCAGTGGCGGAAACAAGTTTCCATGGAAAACAGTTATTATAAATTGTTATAATATTTCACGATATTACTGTTTTTACTGTTTTGATAAAAAAACAGACTTGGTGTGCAGAAGAGACTTATTTCAAAAACATTAAAGAAGTCTTAAACTTGTGAACATATGCAGTATATAATATGAAAATATCCTTAACCAGATAAAGGATTTGTCCAGGATTTTGCAGTTTTATTTAAACACTGTAAAATGTTTTTAAAATAAGTCTCTTCTGCTCACCAATGCTGCATTTATTTGATCAAAAATACAGTAAAAAACGTAATATTGTGAAATATTAATGCAATTCATCCTTGAGACTAGTGATGTGCCCTAAAGTATACTCATACAGTATAATGATATTTATTCCAAACAATGATCATTTGATGGCGACCGCTACAAAGATTGACTGCCGTGTGCCCTCTGAGAAGCTCGCACCATCAAGCGATTACGGTGTAAAGAGCGTGTCATGATTATATATTGGATTATGGTGCCGTTGACTGTTATCACCGCCAGAGATAATGATAATCTGTGTTTCGTTTCTTTCAGAGGGCTTCGGCCTGTCTATAGAGTGTCACTGCTTCTGTCCGCCTTCCCTACAGATTCTCTCTTCAAAATCCACGTGTTTAATATTTCATTTAAAGTTCAGAGCCTTCTGCATCAGTACGCCGCGAAATCACAGCAGAAAAATACAGCTTGAAGACACACAATACATCTTCCTCTCGCTCTCCCTCTCTCCCTCCTACATGAACACACTCTTTCTGCCTGTCTTTTGCTCTCTGCCTCCTTTTACGTTCATTTCTCCTACTGCCGTTTCCTCTTTTGTTCTTTCTATCTTTCCCCTAATCTCTCCTCATCCCTTTCTCCTCCTCTGAATAATACACAGTGATAATACACTGTGCAAAGAAGCCATATTGTATTCCCACAGTGTGTTTCTGTGATCATCTTCTCTTGGCTGCACTCAGCTTTAATGAATGTTAGGAGTTATTAGCTGGCACAAACTGCCTCTGGTGAATCACACTGTCTCAGCCTTTGTTGTTTGCGTGATTCATTTTCTGTTCTGGAGCAAATTTGGCTCTTAAAAGAAGCGAGGAATCATCAGTGTCCCGCTTTATATTTCTATCACACTCTCTTCTTGGACCTTTCTCATGCTGTCGCTTTGAGATTCTCCTTCCAAAAGCATGTTTGGAATTTTTGGAATTAATAATTACAGTGTTTGTGCAGCAGTACTATCTGTCTATCTATCTATCTATCTATCTATCTATCTATCTATCTATCTATCTATCTATCTATCTATCTATCTATCTATCTATCTATCTATCTATCTATCTATCTATCTATCTATCTATCTATCTATCTATCTATCTATCTATCTATCTATCTATCGTTCTATCGTTCTATCTATCTATCTATCTATCGTTCTATCTATCGTTCTATCTATCGTTCTATCGTTCTATCGTTCTATCGTTCTATCTATCGTTCTATTTATCTATCTATCGATCTATCGTTCGATCTATCCATCTATTGTTCCATCCATCCGTCTGTCTCTCCATCCATCATTTTGTCTGTCTCTCCATCCATCATTCTGTCTGTCTCTCTCTCTCCATCCATCCATCCATCCATCTATCATTCTGTCTGTCTCTCTATCTCTCCATCCATCCATCCATCGTTCTGTCTGTCTCTATCTCTCCATCCATCCATCCATCCATCGTTCTGTCTGTCTCTATCTCTCCCTCCATCCATCCATCGTTCTGTCTGTCTCTCTATCTCTCCATCTATCCATCCATCGTTCTGTCTGTCTCTATCTCTCCATCCATCCATCATCGTTCTGTCTGTCTAACTCTCCATCTCTCCATCCATCCATCCATCCATCCATCGTTCTGTCTGTCTCTTTATCTCTCCATCCATACATCCATACATCCATCGTTCTGTCTGTCTCTTTCTCCATCCATCCATCCATCCATCATTCTGTCTGTCTCTCTCTATCTCTCCATCCAAGCATTTATCGTTCTGTCTGTCTCTATCTCTCCATCCATCCATCGTTCTCTGTCTCTCTATCTCTCCATCCATCCATGCATCGTTCAGTCTGTCTCCATCTCTCCATCCATCCATCCATCCATCGTTCTGTCTGTCTCTATCTCTCCATCCATCCATCATCGTTCTGTCTGTCTAACTCTCCATCTCTCCATCCATCCATCCATCCATCCATCCATCCATCCATCGTTCTGTCTGTCTCTTTATCTCTCCATCCATACATCCATACATCCATCGTTCTGTCTGTCTCTTTCTCCATCCATCCATCCATCCATCATTCTGTCTGTCTCTCTCTATCTCTCCATCCAAGCATTTATCGTTCTGTCTGTCTCTATCTCTCCATCCATCCATCGTTCTCTGTCTCTCTCTCTCCATCCATCCATGCATCGTTCAGTCTGTCTCCATCTCTCCATCCATCCATCCATCCATCGTTCTGTCTGTCTCTCTATCTCTCCATCCATGGTTCTGTCTGTCTCTCTATTTCTCCTTCCATCCATCGTTCTGTCTGTCTCTCTATCTCTCCATCCATCTATCCATCCATCTGGCTCTCCATTTCTCCATCTGTCCATCCATCATTCTGTCTGTGTGTCTCTATCTCTCCATCCATCCATCGTTCTGTCTGTCTCTCTATCTCTCCATCCATCCATCCATCCATCCATCCATTCATCATTCTATCTGTCTCTATCTCTCTATCTCTCCATCCATCCATCGTTCTGTCTGTCTCTCTATCTCTCCATTTATCCATCCATCGTTCTGTCTGTCTCTATCTCTCCATCCATCCATTCATCCATCATTCTGTCTCTTTATCTCTCCATCCATCCATCCATCCATCCATCCATCGTTCTGTCTGTCTCTTTATCTCTCCATCTATCCATCCATCGTTCTGTCTGTCTATCTCTCCATCCATCCATCATTCTCTGTCTCTCTATCTCTCCATTCATCCATGCATCATTCTGTCTGTCTATCTCTCCATCCATCCATCCATCCATCCATCATTCCCTGTCTCTCTATCTCTCCATCCATCCATCCATCCATTGTTCTGTCTGTCTCTCTATCTCTCCATCCATCCATCCATCCATCCATCCATCCGACTGGCTTTCCATTTCTCCATCTCTCCAACCATCGTTCTGTCTGTCTCTCCATCCATCCATCCCTCCATCCATCCATCCCTCCATCCATCCATCCCTCCATCCATCCATCCATCCATCCATCCATCCATCCATCCAGAACACCATAGCAGCTGCATAACAACACCCTGGCAACTGCCGGAACACCCTAACTACCACTTAGGAACATTCTAGAAACCATTTAGTGCACAGAAAATGTGCTGAAACCCCGCAACAACCTCAAAGCAACATGCTCAAAACATCTTAGCAACTGGCACCCTGGTATCCACCCAGAGCACTATAGCAACCACATAGCAGCACAATACTGTAAAAAACAGTGTCAACAATCTGTCTGTCTGTCTCTATGTATTTAGTTAGTGACACTAAAATAATCAACCTTAAATTAAAGAACTAAGTAAACTAAATTGAAGGTGCATAACTCCTTGTGCTATGGACAAATTACCCTATATGTGTTGTTGAGGAGAGGTGCGCTGTTACTTTTGTAAGCAGTCAGACGTATGACTTTTGCCTTGTGGTTGATAAAACGGATGGAAAAAAAATCAGACATACATTGTAGCGGCACCCAAACCATATTTAGGGACCAGAATATCACTATTTTGACTTGATCCAGTAAGAAACCACCCAAAGCACCCTAGTATCCAAACAAAAGTTAACTCAGAACCCTTTGGCAACACATTTGTTTTTATTATTGTGATTGATCATTGTATAAGATATGATGTGTGTCTCTAGTGTGAGATGCGAAACACTTTTCATTCTGTTATGGAATGCAGTAGATTGCCTGTGTTATTTGCTGTCTCTAATTAGGTTTAAACAGACTCAGGCAGGTTTTTTCCTCTTTTGTTTTATTTTTGGCCCATGATATAGCTGCAGCATACAAAGACAGAAGAGCCAATTATTAAACTGCAGACAAAATGTCTATGTGAACAAAAGGCAAGGTTCCTTTTTTTAGGGAAGTCTAGCTTAGGGTAGAGATCAAATTGATTTGAAAATCTGTCCGATGGCTGTAGGGGGTTTGTATGGACCCCTTACGATGTTCTAATTTTAAGTTATCGCAATGTTTTTGCCTGATTATTTTCTACACCCTTTGTGTCTCCTGCAGGTATGTGGTCATTTTCAGTGTCTGAGTTGGCCGTCCCTGGGGTGGAGATCGGTCGTCTCTCGGCAGTAGATGCAGACCTGGGTGAAAACGCTCGGATGGACTTTACGATCGTGGACGGAGAGGCAGGGGACACGTTCAACATAACTGGATTGAACCAAGAGGCAGTGCTTTTGTTAAACAAGGTGGGAGGGGTGAAACAGAAATACCTACAGTAATGTTGTTTTCTTCCATGCATTCCCAAATCAGAACCAAATCCAATTTTATGGTGTATCTGACTCAAAACGGTTAGTAGTTTGTAGTCTTAAGAGTGAAAACCGCATGAATAGTGATTGTGTGAGTGGGTTCGGACACGGCATGTATAAATATGCATATGAGCGGAGATAATCGCAAAGTTTCACATTTTCTGTCACAGACATTCTATTGCGTCTTTTGCCATCATACTGATGCTTACATTACTGTGGCAACCAACGTAGCTGCACCAGATATGGATTACATTAACTAAATGGATTCAATTTCAAAATGACAGCGCAAATAGTCCGTCCCAACAGTTGAGTGTGGTAAATATGCAGTGTTAGAAAAGCCATTTTGGGGTGAGCTCTTTTGAGTGTGGCTAGTGAGCAACTACTCAACACCCCCTAGCAACCGCATAGCAACCAGTTTTGTTTTAGAGTTATTTATATACTATAGTATTAAGTATGTTCTAAATCCATGCGGAACACCATAGCAGCCGCATAGTAACACCCAGGCAACCAGCCAGAACACCACAAAGCAACATTCTAGCAACCATTTAGTGCACTAAAAAAGTGCTGAAAACCCCTAACAACCTCAAAGCAACATGCTGAAAACACTTATTAGCAACTGCATAGCAACACCCAGGCAGAGCACCCTAACAACCACATAGCAGCACATTAATACAACACTCAGAACACCCTAGCAACCATGTAGCAAAGCTCTAAACCACCTAAAACCATAGCAACTACTAAGTATGTGCTAAAAACACTCACCTTAGCAACACCCAGGCAACCACCCACCACACCTCAGCACCTCACCTCAATTACTTTTTTTTTCACTGGCTTCGTAGTTTCTTGAGAAAATGAAAACCCTAACAACCTCAAAGCAACATGCTGAAAACACTTAGAACATCTGTGCATCTGCATAGCAACACCCTGGTATCCATCCAGAGAACCCTAGCAACCGCATAGCAGCAGATTAAAAAATACTCAGAACACCCTAGCAACCGCATAGCAAAGCTCTAGTCTAGACCACCTAAAAAACCCTAGCAACCACAAAGCAACATACTAAAAATGCTCAAAACACCCTAGCAGCCGCATAGCAACACCCTGGCTGTTAGCAACATTCTAGCAACCATTTAGTGCTCTAAAAAAGTGCCAAAAACCCCCCAACAACCTCAAAGCAACATGCTGAAAACACTTGTTAGCAACTGCATAGCAACACCCAGGCAGATCACCCAACAACCACATAGCAGCACATTAATACAACACTCAGAACACCCTAGCAACCATGTAGCAACGCTCTAAACCACCTAAAACCATTGCAACTACTAAGTATGTGCTAAAAACACTCACCTTAGCAACACCCAGGCAACCACCCACCACACCTCAGCACCTCACCTCAATTACTTTTTTTTTGCACTGGCTTCGTAGTTTCTTGAGAAAATGAAAACCCTAACAACCTCAAAGCAACATGCTGAAAACACTCAGAACATCTTAGCAACTGCATAGCAACACCCTGGTATCCAGCCAAAGCACCCTAGCAACCACATAGCAGCATATTAAAAACACTCAGAACACCCTAGCAACCACATATCAAAGCTCTAGTCTAGACCACCTAGAATGCTCAAAACACCCTAGTAGCCGCATAACAACACACTGGCAACCGCCCAGAACACCCGTAGGAATATTCTAGCAACCGTTTAATGCATTGCAAAAGTTTTTGAAAACCCTAGCAACCACATATCAAAGCTCTAGTCTAGACCACCTAGAAAACCCTTGCAACCACAAAGCAACATGCTAAAAATGCTCAAACACCCTAGCAGCCGCATAACAACACCCTGGCAACCGCCCAGAACACCCTTTTGAATATTCTAGCAACCGTTTAGTGCACTGCAAATGTTCTGAAAACTCCCAAAAACTCAAAGCAGCATGCTTAAAAAAAAACACTCAGAACATCTTAACAACTGCATAGCAACACCCTGGTATCTACCCAGAGCACCGTAGCAACCACATAGCAACATTCTA
>NC_137117.1:12352044-12512044 GCF_949357685.1 Gobio gobio | reverse complement strand
TCCGAAAACGGCAGATAAAATTGTCAAATAGGCGCTCTCTTTATAAATAAACCACAGATTTAATCTTTAAACAACTACATTCTCGCCTGAAAAAGTCTTAAAACTACAATTTGTGACACAATAACAGTAGTATTTTTAAATTGCGTGGAGTTTCTCGTCCGCTATTGACGTTTGTTGGTTGGTGCGAGCTGGTTGCTGGTTTTATACTCGTCCATATGGTACTATTAGTTTTAAATATTATATTTAGCTAGCTACTGTTATGTTGTAATGCTTAATATTTGAAACAACCCAATACACGTGTTAAACATCTTACATTTGGATATTTAAGATAGGTTGGAGGTTATCCTAACTTTAAGAAGTTATTTATGATGATTTTTAAGAACATTCTTTTCGTGAATATGAATAATTCTTAAATTTTATCTGAAGAACAATCATAAGAAAAAAGATAAGAACATTTTTAAGAAAAGTTTTTGGGAATACAAAATACTCTTATATTTTTTCTTAAGTTAGAAAATAAGAAGAAATTGGCAGTTAAGTATAATTTTATTCTTAAGAATGTTTTGTGAATCCAGCCCCTTGAACCCTAGAAAATGAGTGGGTGACCTGAAGAGAAGAAGCACCAACATGGATCTGGGAATCTGAAGGATCTGGAGAGATTCTGTATGGAGGAAGGGCCTCTGATTTCCAAACTCATCAGGCATTAGCAGGAGAAAAGGAGGTTAAAAAAGTATTGAATAAAAGGGTGCTGATAATTATGCCCATCATGTTTTGGAGAAAAACATTTATTTCATAATGTGATTTTCCCCACATTTTCTATCTTTTACTTCAATGAGAGGTCATATTTTTGTGAATAAAAGATTAAAAGGATTAACAAAGCAGATTTATTTTTATAGCCATCTTTGTTCACACTGCAAAAAAGGCTTTTCTTACTTAGTATTTATGTCTTGTTTTCAGTCCAAATATAAAAAAAGCTTACATTAAGAAGCATTTACTAGACAAGCAAAAGTTTTTGTCTTGTTTTGGGGGAAAATAACTCAAAATTAAGGGAGTTTTTGCTTAAAATAAGCAAAATAATCTGCCAATGGGGTAAGCAAAATAATCTTGTTTTCTGTTTGAATTAAGATTATTTTGCTTACCCCATTGGCAGAATATTTGCTTATTTTAAGCAAAAACTCCCTTAATTTTCAGTTATTTTCCCCCAAAATAAGACGACAACTTTTGCTTGTCTAGTAAATGCTTCTTAATGTAAGAATTTTTAGATATTTGGACTGAAAACAAGACAAAAATACTAAGTAAGAAAAGGCCAATAATTCTGCCCACAACTCTGGGTCACATTTTACCCCAAAATCAATACAAAATGCAATTTATTTTTTTAGGAATGTTACATTGTTTTGCATATTGACTATTTTCATGACAATTAAGCACATTTCATCTCAATTCTCATTACCATAATATGTCTGTACATTTTACTTTTGAGTTTTTTGTTTTGTTTTGCTTGTATTTCTCATTATTCTCAATGGTCAAGTTCATCGCATCATGACCGAATGAATGAATGAGGCATTTATATAGCACTTTCATGTGTACTACTGTACACCCAAAGCGCTTTACCACTATGTCAGGGGTCTCTCTGACATGTGTTTTTCACAGGAAGTATGTGGGCTGTTTTCCCCTAACCTGTCCGTTTCACTTGCTTAACTGGGTTATTGATGCGCTGGCTTTTTTATATATTCTAATCTGTCTGCCCTCCTTCTTTTATCCCTTTTATCCATTTCTTCTCAGGTACTCAATTGATCCCGAGTCAGACCCCGAGGCGCTGTTCCGTATCGCTTCTGACAATGGCCTCATCACCACGGCCATGGAATTGGATCGGGAACAGGAGCAATGGCATAACATTACTGTCATCGCCACACAGAGAGGTACCAGAACTCCTCGCCTCCACTCTTAAAGGGGCATTGCATCAATTCTGAGAGCTTGACAATTTCACACAGGTAGCAGCGTGAAATCGGCCCACAGGAAAGCTATTACTTCTGCAGCGGCTGTGTGACATGAAAGCTCATGGCAGAGACACAGAAAGGGAAGAGAAAGGAATAATAGAATGAAAACTCAAATGGCTTTTGAGTCTGGCCCACCCAAGCTCAAGGTCGCCTGTCTGTGCTCCCCGTTGGCCCTCATAAAACACTATCTTGCATCCTCAGAAGTGACTCTGAGAATGGAGTGGATTTGTTCAGCTCATATTCAGTAATTACTTTCATATTAGACACACGCTCTGAGTGTGATAAGTGTGGCTCTGTTATGGCTTTATATAATGTCATATTCATAACATCAGATGAGCGAACGATGACGTTCGGGCCACTTCTGGTCGTGATGTAACGTCATGTCCCAAAAGAGCAATGAGCGTATGGAGAACAGCAACCAGACAGATTGGAGTTAGCTTCTGTTTCATGGTCAGTAAGATTTAGCTGACCTACTTGAGGCTTAAAAGCTTTTGATTTCTAACTTCCTTGCTTTTTTTATTTACAGTATATAGTGTACTTTGAATTTCCCATCATGCTGTTCTTTTCTCTTTCTTAGACAGCCCCAACCAAGTTACCAGGGTAGCGGTTGCCATAGAGACACTGGACCTCAATGACAACGCCCCCGAGCTGGACCGACAATACAACACCGCTGTGTGTGACTCCAGCGCTGCTGGACAGGTCAGTGATCTTTGACCCCTCTGAAGCCTGCAATGGTCTGCAGTACATTTTAAAAGATTATTCTGTCCAGGAAGTACCCACTTACAAGGAAAGACTTTTAAAAAATATAAAAATCAAATACATTAACAACAGTAAAATACACCAGTGTTCAATAAACTGACTATCTGAGATGCTTGATTCTAATTGGTCGGAATTTTGCATTAAAACATTATTGCATAATTAATCGCTGCCCCAGGCAACAGATTTCCTGTAATAGCTGTGCCATCTTTATGTTTGTTGTATCTGTTCTTTCTCGCATATCAAAATAATTAGCACAAAATAAATCCCTTCAGGGTGATCACCCTATCAGGGTTAATAATGATCACCTGACTGCACATTGTCTTTTATTTATAATAGTTTCTATATCTGACCAAATTAGTATGGATGAAACTGACCCTATGCTATGTTATAAAAAGATTCGGTTAACAAAGGCCTTTTCAATACAGATATATTTCGATTGAGCCGACTGATGTTATTATTGATGCCAGTGCACAGTGAGTCAGCCTAATCATGACGTGGTGTGTTAAACTGCTAATCCTTGCTGTTCAGTGGCAAACTAAATGACTTATTTGTGCAAATTATGAACAAAGGAAAATAATGTCTGCACTGAAATCACAGCTCCAAAAATGTATTTATAAACAGAGCAACGTTTCGACCAGTCATGTCTTCATCAGGAACAATACCCGTGTGGAGTGTGAGATGCAACTCTTTATAAGGACAGGTGATAAGCATTCATTAGAAGCACACTCAGAATACATTGTGCGTTAGTATAATGAAGGCCAGCTAGTAAGAGCTACGGCCTCTAGCGTCCTTGTTAGCGTTCCTGCCTCCCATGCTTGGAAATGCCGGTTCGAATCCCACTCGGAGCGGTGCGAGTAGAACCAAAGGGGTTACAATGATGCCGAGTGAGGTTTGGGGGGTGAGTGTAACGTAGGCTAGCTAGTAAGAGCTGTGTGAGGAAACCTCACTCCCTCAAGAGACGCACTAGCAACTGATGCTAACGGCTGCGGTCTTTAGTGTCCTTGTAGCGCCCGCCTTCCATGTTGGATACACCTCGGATGGCTTGGCTCCAGGGGTTTAATAAAAGCCTTCTGAAGCGAATCAATGGGTTTTTGTAAGAAAAAGATCCATATTTAACACGTTATAAAGTAAAATACCTCTTCCGGCGGACCACCTTCCGTATTCAACTTACGGAAAAAACGTAACTGGCGCGACAATGACGCTACGCTTTTTTTGTAAGTTAAAATACGGAAGGTGGTCCGCCGGAAGAGATATTTTATTTTATAACGTGGTAAATATGGATATTTTTCTTACAAAAACCCATCGTTTCACTTCAGAAGGGCTTTACTAACCCTCCGGAGTCATGTTGATGACTTTTATAATGGATGGAGGCACTTTTTTGGTTTAATCCCTTTAAGAGGTGCACTAGCGACTGACACTAGAGGCTGCGGCCTTTAGTGTCCTTATTAGCGTGCCCGCCTCCCATGCTGGAAACACCGTTCGAATCCCGCTCGAACTGGTGCGAGTAGAATTGGCGTGGATACATTGGTGCCATGACCCAGATGGGAGTGAGGTTTAGGGGGGTGAGTGTAACGTAGGCTAGCTAGTAAAAGCTGTGCGAGTAAACCTCACTGCCCTGACCTCAAGAGGCGCACTAGCGACTGATACTAGATGCTGCGTTCTTTAGTGTCCTTATTAGCGTGCCCGCCTCCCATGCTAGAAACGCCCGTTCGAATCCCGCTCGAACTGGTGCGAGTAGAATTGGCGGGGTTACATTGGTGCTACGACCCAGATGGGAGTGAGGTTTAGGGGGGTGAGTGTAACGTAGGCAAGCTAGTAAAAGCTGTGCGGGTAAAACTCACTCTCCTGGCCTTAAGAGGCGCACTAGTGACTGACACTAGAGGCTGCAGTCTTTAGTGTTGTTGTTAGCACGCCTGCCTCCCATGCTGGAAACAGCCGTTCGAATCCCGCTCGAACTGGTGCGAGTAGAATTGGCGGGGTTACATTGGTGCCATGACCCAGATGGGAGTGAGGTTTAGAGGGGTGAGTGTAACGTAGGCTAGCTAGTAAAAGCTGTGCGAGTAAATCTCACTGCCCTTACCTCAAGAGGTGCACTAGTGACTGACACTAGAGGCTGCGGTCTTTAGTGTCCTTATTAGCGTGCCCACCTCCCATGCTAGAAACACCCGTTCAAATCCCGCTCGAACTGTTGCGAGTAGAATTGGCGGGGATACATTGGTGCCATGACCCAGATGGGAGTGAGGTTTAGAGGGTGAGTGTAACGTAGACTAGCTAGTAAGAGCTGTGTGAGGAAACCTCACTCTCCTGGCCTTAAGAGGCGCATTAGTGACTGACACTAGATGCTGTGGTCTTTAGTGTCGTTGTTAGCACGCCTGCCTCCCAATGTTAGAAATGGCAGTTTCGAATCACACTCTGAGCAGTGTGAGTACAACCGAGGGGGGATACATTGGGGCCATGACCCGGAGGGAAGTAAGGTTTAGGAGGGTGAGTGTAACGGAGGCAAGCTAGTAAGAGGTGTGTGAGTAAACCTCACTCTCCTGGCCTTAAGAGGTGCACTAGCGTCTGACTAAAGGCCGCCGTCTTTAGTGTCCTTGTTAGAGCGCCCGCCTCCCATACTGGAAACGCCCATTCAAATCCCACTCGGGAGTAGAACCAGAGTAGGACATTAGACCGCTAATCCTTGCTGCTCAGTGGAAAAAACGGACTTGTTGAATTTGTGCAAAGCATTGTACCAGTCTTTTTCCATTTGCATTTCAGGTGGTGCAAGTGATTCGAGCGATAGATAAAGACCAAAGCAGCTCCAACTCTCCCATCCACTTCAGTATTCCCGCAGAGTCCAGCAGTGCACTCAACTTCTCCGTCAGAGAGCGAGGAGGTGCGCTCTCCAGATATCTCCTGTCATCCATCCGTCTTCACTTCCCCATCAGTTTTCCTCATCTCCCTCCCGGTCTCTGTCCAGACATATATCCTCCTTCATTACGCTCATCCATTTATCTTTTTTGTCACATTCTGCTCAGACGAGCACAGCAAACTCCCATCTCTGTGCTCCTGCAATCCTTCCTTTCATTATCCTGTTCTCTGCTTCAAGCTGCTGATTTCTAATTTGCTTAAAGGAATAGTCCACCCCAGAATTAAAATGTATTCATCATCCATTCCTCTCTAAACCTGCATGCTGTTATGTTTGCCGTGGAACACAAAAGGAGAAATGTGAGAAATCTGGTGCAAGAAAGTATCTGTATTATATATTATATAAAATATGATATAATATAATAAAAATAAGGTAATTTATGTATAAATATAACAAATATAATTAGTAAATAATTAAATATACAGCTCTGGAAAAAATTAAGAGACCGTTAAGTGGTCTCTTAATTTTTTCCAGAGCTGTATCTATACTATTTTGTGTGTATGTATATGTTCCTCACACTTGGAATATATCTATATATATTTCTCTTCAAAAATCATTTTCCATAATGTGTCACATGACTGATGGTTGTTTTTTTTCTATTTCTTTTCCTTCCAGACCACACGGCTAGTCTGGTGCTTTTGTCGTCTCTGAAGGCTCTTCCACGCTCTTCCTCTTTACCTACTCTAAAAATACCCATCATGCTCCATGACGGTGTGTCAGACCTCAGCAGCACAGGAACGATTACCGTTACGGTGTGTCCGTGCCAAAACGGAGGCATGTGGGCAGAGGAACGAAACCAACAAACAGACGATAAAGATAAACCGTCTGTGCCGGACTGGGAGAGGCAAGCGACGTGTTTGCCTTTACCGTCAAACTCCTATCTCCTGGGAATCAGCTCGGCTGCCATGTTGGCGATTCTGGCCTGTGCGTCGACTTTTCTGGGTCAGTTTTGATTTTCAGTCCATTTCGTCAGGTTTATTATTGCTACTCACCCTTCGCTCCGCCTCTATAACCGGCTGGTTTAATGATGTGTTGTTGCTACATCTGTCCATCACTCCCTGTCTTCATCCACCATTGCCTCCTGGCATGTCTTAAAATTGCTGCTTTTCTTCCATATATGTATGTCTTTGTGGGTCGCTCAAACTTTCCGCCAACTTGCCTCGTTGTTTCTGCTCTGTTTGTCAGTTGGGTTTGCTAATGAACATGTTGGGGTTTGATTTCTGCACTAAGTCAGTCATAATAAATAGCATTTGATGAGTGCTGACGGCATCGCATGGCATTTTGAGATTGCAGAACAACAATTTTCCTCCCTTTAGGTACCCCGAATGACATTGAACACTCCAACCCCACTAAGTCAGAAAGAGGTGGAATAGGCATTTTCTACAAATACACTTTGATGTCTTGCAGTGTAGCCATAAGACAACATATAATTTTCCTTCACTGTTTCACCTCCAATATAATGCTTTGTTGCAAGGGCAGTCTATTAAGGTACCAATAATGCACTTAATGCACTTAACTTAAATATATCCAATAATATAACATCTTTACATGGACCCTTGCTGAAATGCTCCACAAATTGTGTTATTCAACACATTTTGATGTTTCTTGTAAACCATTATTTTCATTAAGTTGTTGTTGTTAACAACAGTTAACAGCTGTTGTTGTGATCAACTTTATCTAATATCATTTTACAGAGAATTAGGAAATCATGAACTGTACCATATTGTAAAAATAGCTTGAAATTGAAACCACACTAATGTATTTTCTCACTGGGAATTTTATAGATAGTGGCATCAGTTACATTATAACATCTTCTTGGAAGTGTTTACCATGATATAATTGCGCTTCTGCTGAAATAACACAATTGTCATTTGTATTTTGTTCCTTTTCAGACAAAAAAAATGAAAAATGAACAGTGAGAAAAAGCATTTAGGAGTGACATGGAAGAAACCTTGATAATGAATATAGTAATAGTAAAGTATAAATCATTTTTAAGATAACAAAAAAAATATTTTTTGAACCATTTCCATTGTAGTACAATGTTTCCCTCATACCCCCCAAATATCTTTTAATATTTTTTTATTATTAGAGCTATTTTTATACTTACAGTTTTTGAATCATTGCATCATTTAGCACTGAAACTAAAACAAATCATACTGGTATTGCTAACTTTGGTTTATTCTTTTAGGAACAATATTAAAGAAACTGATAATGATTGATTTGATTAAACGGTAACACTTTAAATAAGGTTGTATTAGTTAACATTAGTTAATGCATTAGTTAACATGAACTAACCATGAACAACACCTCTACTCAGCATTAGTTAATCTTTGTTAACGTTAGTTCATAAAAATCCAGCTGTTCATGGTTTGTTCATGTTCGTTCACAGTGCATTAACTAATGTTAGCAAGATTTTTATAATGCATTAGTAAATGTCAAAATTAACATTAACAAAGATAAATAAATGCTTTATAAGTGTAGTTCATTATTAGTTCATGTTAACCAATGTTAGCTAATGAACCTTATTGTAAAGTGTTACCGATTAAATATTAATTTAGTTAAAGGAGATATTAATAATTTTTAAGAAAATACTTTTTGGATAATTTTCCATGGCGGTACAGAGTTGGGCAATGTGTCCTTGCAATCTTGCAATATTTTTTGTTATTAAAGCTATTTTATGAATTAAAATTAATGGAAAAAATAGTCCACTGTTAGAACACAATGCACAGTTGCAAACATTATGTATAGTGAAAATGATTCACGTAAAATTAAAGGTGCTGTATGTAAGTTTTTGACTGAGTTCACATACTGGTTTCTCAGAAAAACACTGCTACAGCCAGTTATTCTGCTTTGAAATGTGCGTGGAAGAAACCTTGATAATGAATATAGTAATAGTAAAGTATAAATCATTTTTAAGGTAAAACCATTTTTAAGAATAGTTTTTGAACCATTTCCTTTGTAGTAGAGAGTTGCCGTATGGCAATGTTTCCCTCGTACAAACCGCCCCAAATATCTTTGAGTAATGTTTTATTATTAGAGCTATTTTTATACTTACAGTTTTTGAATCATTGCATCATTTAGCACTGAAACTAAAACAGATCATACTGGTATTGCTAACTTTGGTTTATTCTTTTAGGAACAATATTAAAGAAACTGATAATGATTGATTTGATTAACTATTCCTTTAGTTAAAGGAGATATTCATCATTTTTAAGTAACTACACTCTAAAAAAAAAAAGGTTCTATATTGCACCAAAAATGGTTCTTGGCTCGTAATCATAGGGGAACCTTTTTTAGTGCTATATAGCACCAATTTTGGTGCTTCAGTGGTTCTTCAGCGGTTCTTCAGAGGTTCTTCAGCGGTTCTTCAGAGGTTCTTCACCGGTTCTTTGACTAAGGTGCTATATAGCACCTCTGAAGAACCGCTGAAGAACCACTGAAGCACCAAAATTGGTGCTATATAGCACTAAAAAAGGTTCCCCTATGATTACGAGCCTTTTTTTTTAGAGTGTACTTTTTGGATAATTTTCCATTTTGGTACAGAGTTGCCGTAAAACAATTTGTCCTTGCAATCTTGCAATATTTTTTGTTATTAAAGCTATTTTATGAATGAAAATTAAAGGAAAAAAAGAGTCCACTGTTAGAACACAATGTACAGTTGCACACATTATTTATAGTGAAAACGAATTAACTTAAAATTAAAGGTGCTGTATGTACGTTTTTGATTGTACTGAAGCATAAAAATACCATGATATGTTTGCAGATCTTTAGGAAGCATGCTGAGTTCACAAACTCATTTCTCAGAGAAAACAGCCAGTTATACTTCTTTGAAATGTCTGTTTTTGTTTTGGTCTTTGTGAAACAAGCCGCCAGTTTACCCAATAGTATTTCGAAACCACAGGTTGCCAGTTGGCAGAAAACAGCCTATTGCTGCCATGGAAGCCAGCTAACAAAACCTGGTCAGAGATTGCAGATTGTACCCGACCTAAAAAGCCTTGGCATCCATCTAAAAATCTATAATCTAGCACATTAAAATGCGGATAAATCAACTCATCAACTTATACCGTGTCCTAACTACACGCGATGCGCGATAAAAGGCATCTTTTCCATGTTAATTTGAGTTTTTGTCCTGACCAGCCGCGACTGCGACACGTGGTGATTCTATTTTAGAAACGGTTTCTATTTCTGCGACGACGCGGCTGGAACAACAACACAAAACATGCCAATGATGATCTCGGTTAATGTTTGTGTGCTTTATTTAATGTTAAAAGTGTGTAATGTGATTTTGAATATCATTTAGTGCTCCCAGCTTTGTAACGTAGTCGTACTAAAAGCAACAATGGATAATTCACCTCAGATCTTGAAATTAAACAAATGGAAACAAGAACGTTCAAACTGTGAACAAACAAGTGTTTTCTATGACAAAGATTGTTTTATGTATTTTAGTAATGTTAAATATTTGTGAATTTGATTATGTAGGCTACTTATCCATTTCCTTGCGAGTGCTTAATCTCTTGCCGCTAGAGCCCGCCCACACGCTGTTCTGATTGGCTGTGGTTTTTGATTGATTTGTCGCATCTCGTAGTCGCGTCTGGTGTGGACAGACAAGTTGCTTATCGCTGGAATCTTATCGCGTCGCGTGAAGTTAGGACACGGTGTTACAGTGTGTAACGTTAAGTCTCTTCACCTTCCATTTTCAATTGTGCTTGTTCCTTTTGCATGTCCTCAAACTGGCAACCCGCGTGAGCGAATCTGGGGAGGAGGGGGCGGGGCAAACAATATTTTGAATATGGACTGCAGTACCCATTTCAACCACTAGCTGTCATTTTTACATACAGCACCTTTAACTTTAGCTATTAGCTATCTAAAATAAGATGTTTAACTTCCTTGTGTTGACTGTGAACAATTTCTGAAGGATATGCACCTCTTTTCACAGATTATTTACTGAAAAACAAGAAATCGACTATTCTGTTCCTTATTCAGACCTTCTTATGGCACACACAGTGGAGCATGGCGCTATCAACAGCAGGGTCACGGGTTCAATTCCCAGGGAATGCATGAATTGGAAAAAAAAATGTGTAGCATGAATGCCGTGCAAGTCGCTTTGGATAAAAGACGTTTAAATTGAATGTATCTGTGTACAGATTCATCTCTGGCTCTCTTTTGTCCGATAGTGGTGGCTGCCCTTTCGCTATCGTTGCGAAGGCAGAAACGGGACACTCAATCTCCTGTGGAAGATGATGAGATCAGGGAGAACATCATCACTTATGATGACGAGGGAGGCGGGGAGGCGGACACGGCCGCTTTCGATATCGTGACCCTGAAGAGCGCCCCCCAGAGCATGCGGAGGGCACAGCGCCTTCGAGACAGCAAGAATATGTGAGTGTGTTTGTGTGTGTTTGATGCTCACATAAATAGATGTCTCATTTCATCATTCGATTCCCTCTGATTTAATGCTGGCACTATCTGATCTTTCAAATCACATGTCATTTCTTGACATTTGGCTTCGAAAATGCCATATTATTTCATGAAGCCCATGTGAATCATTCAGCTGACATTCACAACAAACACAAACTTGTGTATCTTTCTCTGGAATCTCTGGTTACTCTAAATACGTTCAGTCGCTCTAAATGATGTTAACTGTTTATCTGATTAATGAGGGCTCTGTACTCAGGGGTGTGTGTGTGATTTAATGAGCCTTCACAATGCAAATCTGACAGCTGTTTCAGTGCAAAGTTCATCTAGTTAATATTTATGCTGTTCAAACCCTCACAATGTTCTAGTCCTCTATCCATCATATTCCTGTTAGATGTCATTTGAATACTCCTGGGCAGGTTGACGAAAGTACTTCACATGCAACTATTTTTAAAGATACAACTGACAGTTTTTGAATCGTTGCATCTGGAGTTACCACTGGGACTTCAACAAATCTTTTAATTAAAACAAAGCAACTTACTGGTAAGCATCTGGTTTTGGTGCGATAGTTGGAATGCAGTTTTCCTTTAAAAGCCCAATTAAATGCTTGGAGCTGAATTTGGTGATGTATTTCCTAATTAAACAGAAGCGTTATGCAATATTTGCATAACTAGCCGAAGGGCATAAATATGGAAGCTCATTTCTGCCGCAGGGAAAAAGAAATGATGCATTGGTAAATCATAATTATGAGATAAAAAGTAAAAAAATTTAGATAGTTGAAATTGACGATGTCAAAATATTAGACACTTAAGCCGTAATTATGAAATAAAAAGTAAAAAATGTAAGATAAATGTTGAAATTATGACACACTTAGTCATAATTAGGTTGAAATCTAATTATCTATGTTATGATTTATCTTATTTTGACATACGTCGAAATTGAGATACTGTCATAATTATGATATGAAAAAAGTCGCGATTTTTTGAGATAAAGTTGAAATTGACAGTTATAATTATGAAAAGTCAAAATATTAGACACTAAGTCGTAATTATTAAATTAAGTCCAAGTTGAAATTATGACACACTAAGTCATAATTAGGAGTTCAAAATTTGAAATTTTATCTCAGTTATGATTTATCTTTTTAAGTCATATTTTCGATATAAGTCAAAATTATGAGATACTGTCATGACTATGAGATAAAAAGTCAAATTGTCAAAATATCAATAAAGTTGAAACTGACATTTATAATTATGACAAGTCAAAATATTAGACTGTCGAAATTGAGATAAAAAGTCTTAATTATAAGATAAAATGACATACTAAGTCTACTTTTTATATTCATATTTCAAAATTGAGATACTATGCCATAATTTTGAGATTAAAAGCCAAAATTGTAAGATCCTGTCATAATTTGGAGATAAAGTTGAAATTGACAGTTATAATTGACATGTCCAAATATAAGACACTAAGTCGTAATTTGATAAAAATTTGATTTAAATTCTAAATTATGAGATAAAAGTTACAAGTCAAAATATTAGACTGATCGAAATTATGAGATAAAGTCTTAATTATAAGATAAAATATTAGACACTAAATCGTAATTATTGAATAAAGTTGAAATTATAAGATAAAAGTTTAAATTATGACATGGGCTACTAAGTCATAATTAAGAGTTAAAAAGTTGAAATTTTATATCAGTTATGATTTATCTTAATTCTTTTTATATCATATTTACGACATCAAAAGTAGAAATTACAAGATACAGTGCCAGAATTATGAGATAAAAAGAAAAAATTGTAAGATCCTGTCATAATTTTGAGATAAAGTTGAAAGTTGAGGTATAATTATGTCGTAATTTGATGAATTTTTATTATTATATTTTATTTAAATTCTAAAATATGAGATAAAAGTTGAAACTGACAGTTAAAGTTATGACAAGTCAAAATATTAGAAACTAAGTTGTAATTATTAAATTAAGTCGAAATTATGACATACTAAGTCAAAAAGTTGAAATTTTATGAGTAATTATTTATCTTATTTCTTGTCATGATTTCAACATAAAAATGAATTATGAGATACTGTCATAATTATGACATAATGTCTCATATTTTGACTTTTTAAAACTTTATGTCATAATTAGATACAATTTAAAGTTGAAATTGACAGACTAAGTAATAATTCTGATGAAAACTATGTTAAGTCATAGTTAAAAAGTTGAAATTGTATGTCATAATTATGATTTATTATCTTATAATTTATTTTTATTCATATTGTCAACTATTTACCTGACATAATACGTGACATAAATGGGCTTCCTTACTGAACTGCTATACTAATTCAACCATTTTAGCTTCTTAATTTCTATTGTATTATAACAGGTATTCTCAGGATAACCTGGACAGCGTCAGGACCTTCAGCTGGAGTCAGAGTTTGGGTTTGGACCCACGCCGTCCCGTCTCTGCCCCCCTCTACGGGCGGTACTGCTACAGCATCCAGACCCTTCCAGCTCCGAGAAACAGACTCGGCCTCGACCTCGCCAAACTGCCGTACGCTCTCCCCGGCAGCCAAGGCCAGTCCGGCGGCCCTTTAGAATCCGGTTCTGTGTTTATTGACAAAAGCAGGGATGGATCCGAACATAAAGGAGCAGACGGATCCACCGACAGCATTCCGAAAGAGAGCGAGACAGGAAGTGAGGTCATCTCTGAGAGCCACACACTCAGCCAGGATCAGGTGAACTAATATTTATCACATTACATCTGGGGTGGAAATCCCAATTATTGTCTCCATAAAACAAATAGATTTTTAATTTTGATTTATAAACTTACCTAAACAGACCTATGATGAGCTCTGAAGTTGGTTAGCTTTGAGATGTGCTTCTTTTAAAGCCACAAATCTGTGTGATTTAAGATCACATTTTCTTTGAAGAATTAAACATAATCCAAGGCCGTACCCATGTCTTAGACATTGGGGGGGGGGGGGGGGGGGGTTATTATTGGTTTATTTAAAGGTTGACAATGCCAGCCTCAGGGGTGTGGAAGTACTTCAAAATGAATGACAACAACCCACACATTGCGAACTGCATGCTTTTTTAAAAATGTATTATGACAATGGTAATTATGCCCTTTGAAAGTTATTGGACACATAAAAGTACATAAAAATAATACCTTTTTCAATAATTATAAAGAAGCTGTCCTAGCTTTATACTGTTTATTACAAAGTAGTAAGTAGTTTTATTAAAAGTTTTAATGGTGAGAAATTAATATTGTTTTTGTAATCAGGCTCTCAAAAATTATATAAAAATTTGGATTTAGATTTATCGGCCAATAAAAATGATATATTAATTTGGATTTAGATTTATCGGCCAATATATCAGTTACCGTCTTTCAAAAATAAAGAATTATCAGCTATTGGCCAAATTTTTATATCGGTGCATCCCTAAAGAAATTAATACTTCAGAAATTAAATCTTCAGCAAGAACATATTAAATTGAGACATTTACAAAAGATTTATACACTAAATTGGGGCTGGGCGATATATCGCATTACATTGTTAGGCGCATCTCGTCAGTAAAGCCGGTTCCTTGATTAGTAGTAAATCGTAGTAAATGATTAATTATCACGGACGTATCGCCTGCAATAATGAATGCGATATGGCTCAGCTTGTCAGTGAACTACGGCTCTGTGTAGTAAATGCCGCTCCATCTGAAAGCAGGTGATGGCGATTTACTACTAATCAAGGAACCGGCTTTACTGACTAGATGCGCCTAACAATGTCATGCGATATATCGCCCAGCCCTACACTAAATTGCCAAAAGTTTGGGACGCCTGCCTTTACATGCACATGAACTTTAATGACATCCCATTCTTAATCCGTAGGGTTTAATATGGAGTTGGCCCACCCTTTGCAGCTTTAACAGCTTCAGCTCTTCTCGGAAGGCTTTCCACAAGGTTTAGGAGTGTGTTTATGGGAATGTTTGACCATTCTTCTAGAAGCGCATTTGTGAGGTCAGGCACTGATGTTGGACGAGAAGGCGTGGGTCTCAGTCTCCGCTCTAATTCATCCCAAAGGTGTTTTATCGGGTTGAGGTCAGGACTCTGTGCAGGCCAGTGAAGTTCCTCCACATCAAACTCGCTCATCCATGTCTGTATGGACCGACGCTTTGTGCACTGGTGCAGTCATGCTGGAACAGGAAGGGGCCGTCCCCAAACTGTTCCCACAAAGTTGGGAGCATGAAATTGTCCAAAATGTCTTGGTATTCTGAAGCATTAAGAGTTCCTTTCACTGGAACTAAGGGGCCAAGCCCAACCCCTGAAAAACAACCCCACACCATAATCTCCCCTCCACTAAACTTTACACTTGTCACAATGCAGTCAGGCAAGTACCGTTCTCCTGGCCACCGGCAAACCCAGACTCGTCCATCGGATTGCCAGACAGAGAAGCGTGATTGGTCACTCCAGAGAACACGTCTCCACTGCTCTAGAGTCCAGTGGCGGCGTGCTTTACCCCACTGCATCCAACGCTTTGCATTGCACTCGGTAATGTAAGGCTTGGATGAGCTGCTCGGCCATGGAAACCTATTCCATGAAGCTCTACACACTGTTCTTGAGCTAATCTGAAGGCTATACGAAGTTTGGAGGTCTGCAGCTATTGACTCTGCAGAAAGTTGGTGAATTCTGCGCACTCTGTGAGCCTCAGCATGTGCTGACCCCGCTCTGTGATTTCACTTCGTGGCTGAGTTGCTGATGTTCCCAACTGCTTCCACTTTGTTCTAACACCACTAACAGTTGACCGTGGAATATTTAGTAGTGAGGAAATTTCACAAATGGACTTATTGCACAGGTGTCAACCTATCACTGTACCACGCTTGAGTTCACTGAGCTCCTGAGAGCGACCCGTTCCTTCACAAATGTTTGTAGAAGCGTCTGCATGCCTAGACGCTTGATTTTACACCTGTGATCATGGAAGTGATCGGAACACCTGAACTCAATGATTTGGAGGGGTGTCCCAATACTTTTGGCAATTTAGTGTATTTCATATAAATGCTGTTCTTTTGAACTTTCTGTTCATTAAAAAATCCTGAAAAATATGAAGCAGCACAACTTTTTTCAACACTGATAATAATAATACATTTTCTTGAGCAGCAAATCATCATATTAGAATGATTTCTGAAGGATCATGTGACACTGAAGACAGGAGTTATCACAGAAATAAATTACATTTTAAAGCTACACTGTGTAACTTTTTTAGTCTATTCTTAGCTAAAAACACTTAGTACTTTCAAAAATATATGTGCTCATTAATGTATATTTACTTCTTTCAAGTAATAAAGTATTCTCGTAAGTTTATAATATGCCATTGAAAATACATAAGGTAATGGGATCTAACGGTGGTCGCCATGTTGCCCCTCCATCTTGAAAGTACATTAGCCAAAGAGGGACATACCCGTAAATTCAAGCTTCGCCTTTCGCGTTTTAACCGGTTTTAACACTGTGCGCGTCAACTTGTTCAGACTTGTCTGGTTTTCATCTCAGCAGCTCCAGTAACAGAGTTATACGGCGTTTTCCTGGCTTGTTTATTCCTCAAAAGTCTGTTTTTCCTTGTGTGGTATTTCTGTGCGTTAATAACTCCGTGAGTAATAATAGTTATTGTCATTGTGGATGTGTTTCAGAGTGTGTCATCGCGTAATTCAGTTGATGTCACCTCAGAAGTATTTTTGTGTCAACATACAATAGCGTAATGCTCACCTATTTGAATAATCATTCAGTTATTAACAATGTTTATTCGTTTATAGAAAATATTTGCTTATAACGTATGTTGATGGAAATATGTATCAGGTCTGATCGGCATATTAACACTTGTTATACAGAGCTAAACCTGCGCACACACTTTTGTAACCGGACACCGCTTGTTAGCAGCAGCAGCGGCAGCTCCGCTCCTTTTAATGCAGCTGCATTTAGCGCCTATATATGGTACAATAAGCTCTGGTTTACGGTTACATTATACAAATGTAACTTATACGTATAGTTATACAGTTCTTAACTGTGTATATTCTGTCATGTCATTATCATGTATATTTACCATCCTAATTTGTTCTCTCACAGAAACCACATTTATGTACATATCCATGCAAACCTGTTTATGCCTTGCAATTGGATGACTGAATAAACATTACTATCATCAAAGTTCACTCTGGATTAGCTGCAGTTCTTTCTAGCCGAATAATTAGGCCAGTTGAGTTCCAACCACCCCACTGCGCACAGAATATCCCACAGGCACCGTGTCGAATGTGGACGAGGTCGAACTGGAAGCCATATTAATCTTGGACTAAATCGGCCACCGTAGGAGTTAAAACGAAATCGGAATTGAACAGAACAGAAACTAAAATTCACTGGATGGTCATATACCAGTTCACCACTAGATGGGGGAAAATATCACACAGTGTAGCTTTAAAATATATTAAAATAGAAAACAGTTATTTTAAATTGTAATAGTATTTCACAATTTTACAGTTTTTACTCTATTTTTTTATCAAATGCAGCCAAAAAAACAAACTTTTCAATAGTAGTGTATATACAGTATATTAAGCTATTCATATGGCCTTATGTTTAAATATTTCATATTCCTCATCCTTTTCTATTGTTTTCTTTCTCAGTCTATTCATTCAGACCAGGTTCTGTTCGTGAAGAGCTCCAGTCAGAGCGGTTCCTGCTCGGAAGCTTCCAGCTCTTCAGTGGGCCATAAACCTGAGTCGTCCCCTCACTGCTTGACCACACGAGCCTCCATTTCCACCATCACCACGGACGACTCCACCCCCGCCTCGGCTTTGGGCAAGAACGGAGACGTTACGCCCATCAGCACCAGCCAGAGCACAGCCAGCCTCGTCACAGTGGAGATGCCGTACAGAACGATGGAAGGAACTCTGCTGAGGGGCGGCGGAGGGATACCTCTGACCGGGACCACGCTTCTCTACCCAGAAGCTGTTGGACTAATGGGATTGTACGGGGTGGGCGGGCAGAACTATGTGCCACACCTAGTGATGCCCCTCCCCGGAGGGGCGGGGCTGTATGAAAGGGGGTGGGGCTTGGGGAATGGGAAGGTTGGACAAGCGAACGCGGAAAAGGCAAGCGGCGATTCGTTGACTAACAGAATGGGCGACTTTCTGCAACATCGGCTAGCCCTGGTGACCTTTGACCCCATGCAGCCGCCATACGACTCTCTGCAGACGTACGGATTGGAGGGGAGTGGCTCTCAGGCGACGTCTCTCAGCTCGCTCGAAAGCGAGGCCGAAAAAGATACAGAGGGCCAGAAAGACAGAATTGAGGAATGGGGACCCAAGTTTGACAGGCTGCTTGATATTTTCAGGGAACGAGCGAAGGAAAAAGAGGATATTAGAAAGCTGGAGGGTGAATTTTTAAACCAAGAGCACCAGGAAGAGGAGATTAACAAGACGGAGAGCGAGACAGAAACGAGAAAAGAGGACGAAACCACTGAATCGGACGAGACACGGCGGGTCGAGGAGGAAAACGTAGAAGAAATGCAAAACAGAAAGAGACACTAAAGAGGAAATGGGAACAAAGAGGGAGGATGTGATGTCACATCATGAGCGTTCAAAAGCAATAAGTGCTGAAAGGAGCCAATGAGCACAATCCGGACAAAGAGAATTTTATATGGACCTGCCAAAAACTAGTATGTCAGTGTTTTAGAGGAGCAGACGGTCTTATGTAAGTCACTCGTCCAGCCACACACACAGTGCTTACGTTGTGAGATACAAGCTCATCTTTATCTTAATAAACCTTTTATTTATTTCCAGGTTTAAATTGCAGATTTTCAGTGTGGTCTCAGACTTTTATACCCAGCATTAATGAGTGTTTTTCTACTCTCGCATTGTAAAAAAACCAAAAAAAAAACAACAGACACGACGCTCTTACAATCTGCTCTCTTGATTTAATCAGCAGTATCTGATTGTTTATTAAATTATTTCCCTGTGTTATTTTAGTATGATATATTTATGTACTGTTGTAGTATTTATTCATATTTTTTGATTGGCTTGTATTTTTATATTTTTAGTTTTCATTTTAATTTTAGCTTAAGTTTGAACTTGACATTTGTTATATTTCTATATGGCTTTAATTTATTTTTATTTCAGATTTAGGGTTCCCTCAGGCGCTTCATAGAACCTTCTATGGGTTTTATAATGGGGCTTTTTAATTTATGAGTAAAATAAAGCCTGTGATAAACATAACCCTAGAGCCCTATATAGAACCCAAATGAATTCTTTTTTAAGAGTGTGTAATAGAGTGCAACAGTCGGGATCGGAAGTAAAAACTCATACATTTTCTCCATTGGGAAATTGATTTTTAATGATAGCTTTATAACCCTTTAAAGACAGCCCTACTGTGAGCTACGAGGTTGTTAATTGATAGCATTTGCTTCTGTTGAATCTGTCAACCCGCATTACTTCAACTTATTCTTAAAATAGTTGTTTAACTCTTTCCACGCCAGCCAAAAGTTGGCTGTTCATTTTGACAAAAATGTCATGCCCCACATATATATATATAATATAAAATAATATAATAATAATATTTTGCTGTATGAATATCTGAACATGCAAAATATAAAAAGAAAGAACAGACCTTGTTTTATTCTAGCTTCATGCATTCTTTTTTATCAACACTTATTCATTTAAAAAAGCAACATTATGAGCAAAAAAGCTGAGAAAATCAAGATGCGTAATAGCGCCCCCTACCTTATAACAGTGAAAAAACAGAGAGCCGTAAAAACTCGTCTTTGGCAGGGAAGTGCTTTCTCATAAAAGAGATAACTCGTCAATGGCAGGGAACGCGTTAACAGCGGAGTTTGTGGTGAAAACTTCATTACCCATAATGCTGTACAGAAAATTCCACCAATCAGAGAGTCGCCGCAATCAAATCTTGCCAAAAGGGGTCTTTAGCTCCACCCACTCCAATGAAGCACTGCGAGTGACTTAATCTCATAGACTGTAAAAAATTATGGATGTAGTGTCCGTGACGTCACCCATAGGATTCTGAAGAGCAGTTTTGAAGCGTAAAGTAGGGTTGAGCTGGCCGTTGTCATCTTGGCAGCGCGTCACAGCGCATCACTCCCGGATAATAGAAAATCAGCAAAAAGGCGGGACGTGGGCGGAGCTGAAGTGACGCCATGACTAACAGACAGCAGATAAATGTCTATCCACCTGTCACTCAAAGTGGCCACGCCCTTAATTATGCAGAACTTTAAGGCTTTTATATAATGTAAACTAATGAGTTATAAAAAAATTCACCCCCCTCACAGTCGTCATGAAGGGCAAAATTTGCCGTATAGACCAAAACCACAATTTGTACCAGACTGTAAACATGTTTCTTTCTGCTGTAAAGTTGGGCATTTTAACATGGAGCTCAAAGAGATTCTGCTCCTTCTGGAGTCTGTCTCTAGTGGCCAGTCGATGAATTGCAGTTTAAGTCACTTCCGTATTGGCTTCAAGAGAAACTGGGGGAGGTTGCCGCTTCGATAATCTACTCTCTCAAAATACAAAAACAGACAGAAATATACAGAAATAGAAACATTTTAGTTTTATATTTCTCCATCATTTTTAATTCATTTATGCTGTTTGCAATGCTTCACAGTATTGTAGTTCTTTCCCTCACTAAAGCCGTTTAAGTACATTGTCTTTTGGTTTTTTTTGTCCGATTTTCAATAAAAAAAAGCCCCTCATTCTTCCCCACAAAAATCAGAGTGTTAATCGGAGTGTTCCAAGACCCTATGACTTTTGTCGCATTTGAACCACGAATACACAAAAAAAATAAGTAAATAAGTTTATGGTTGAAATTTTAAAAAGCAACAAATCCTTCCCTCGCGAGTCAATTTAACCTCCATAGGAATTAATGGAATGCGAGGAATGCTTTAGTACACAGAAAAACCTAAATATTCTCATAATTCAAACTAAAAATGCTAAAACATTACCAAAAATGATTTTATAATGTCTACATGTGTATCCGAGTGCATACTGAAGAGAAACTGACTTTAGGCCATAAGGCCGTCTAGTGGCAAGAGTCACGAAATATCATGTTATATTAATATTTTTCCACAAGAGGTCGGCAAACACACCCAATGTAAAATATTTTGAGCTGAATTAAAAGGGTTATGCATGAAAGTGTTATTTAGATCAGAATTTAAAGGTCCACTAAGTAACTTTTCCGTCCACTACAGGTCGCCGATTCAAAACAAAGGCGTAGTTTGATGACCCCACGTTTGAGCGCAGCATCTTGGGACATGTGGTCTTCACCTCACAGCCGGTGGAAATGATTCGTTTTTCTCGGTGTACACAATACCTTCTTCAGGAAGGACTTGAGGCAAAAAGAGAGAAATATATGAGAAATAAAAACTTTTTTAGGTAAAAATTACTCAATTTAGTCGGACGAACAGCTTGTCGTGACGGCTCGCACTTAAGAATGCAGCGTGTGAACGCGCTTACGGCGTGCACCCCTTATAAGGGAGAGCTGAGAAAAAAGTTTTACAGAAATAAAGCCATAAAAGGCTTAAAATAAGTGAAATCTGTAGCATAAACCAGCGAAAAGTGAGGAAAAATGCTTAGTAACATATGTAGAAAAGATTTAGAGAGAAAATACATTTACTTAAGAGATAGATCGAGTTTTTCTCCACAACTGAGTGCAAACTGGCATTCAAATCTGCCGCCATTTTTTTAGCAACGCCCAACTTCCAACGATCCAATCAATTCCCGAAGGACGAAATCAAGCCCCGCCCTACATTTTTTCTAATTTCAGAAGCCGTTTCACTCGGATATACGTCACAATAAGGAGAAAAAGACGATCTCAACTTCCGTTTCACGCCGACTTTAAATCAAGGTTTGTAGTTGTTGTGATTCACCTCGTAGCTGGTTGGCTTGATTCATGGTTTATAAATGCTTTAACACAGACATTTTAAAATGCCTATGGGAGAAATGAATGGAAAAAATACTTCCGAAACCAACGCCGCTAAATGCACTCTATATGTAAGTGGTGATTTGACTTGATATTTCTTTAAACGTGTAAAGGTCATGGTATAAATCTGAGGCGGGGAACCCTCTAAAATAGGGCCTGTCTGGTTCCGCAGACACACATTAGCAGCACAATGTCTTAGTCTGCTCTTTCAGTGTTCTCGTGTTATGCTTAAGTTAAAAATTCACATCGGTGTGATAAGTCAAAGTTATGGAACATCTCATTTCTGAAATATTGATTTCAGCCCTGCATTGTCTGAAAAATAGGTCTCATGAAATATGTACAATCGCTGACGAATTCATATTGACGCTTGTGTATTAATAAGGCAGCTCTCTCTCGCACGGATTTTGATAGCGAGATAGCTAAACTGTTTAAAATGGTTCGATTAAAGGCTGTTTTTTACTAGGTCACCGCAACCACACACACACACACACACACGTCAGTGCATAAAGACGATTTGCGCATGGCTTACTTCTATCCGTTTTCCTCTTTTCCCTAGTCAGGATGCTTTGTCTGGTTTAGCTAGTGCAGACCAACTGAACCGCTTCACTTCTTTAACCCTTTCAGTTTTTAAGGAAGTCCTATGCAACTGATACTTTGAGACAATGAACATCTGAACTGAATGTGACCGTGTTTCATGTCGTTTTTCTGGCCTGTACGCCGTTTGCATTCTCATGTACAGATGTAAATATGATTGGAGAACTGACAAGCCTTTCTGGACCTGAGAGTTTATGTAAATCTGAAGCTGTTTGTGTAAATGTTGAATTCAACCCTAAAACCACAGCAGGGAGATCCTGAGAATTTCCAACGTGTTGTGTGGTCTCCTGTCAAACTGATAATGAACTGTCATCTGATGTTTAATAAATGGTGTACAGTGAATTTTGGTAAATGGATGCAAAGATGTATGACTTCATTTCTTCAGGAAAGCACTAAGAGATGTTCTTTTACATACAAGCATAAGTTTGCAGCGATCAGGCTCTCAAAAGGAGAAAATATACCACACAAGCATCATACAAATAGTTCAATCATGACAACTCTTTGAATAGTTTTAGCATGTTATTGAATATGGCAATATTAATGTATTAGATCTGGTACACGGATGCTGCAAGTACAGACTTGCTACTGCTAATAGAACTTCTTCCCGGCAGTTGAAGCGGTATTACGTCGTGCAAGTGCGGGCTCATAGGAAGACCGTGAGGGTTTAGGGTGCCATTTGGGACAGGGCCATAGTATGCATCGATCTGCACTTCGGAAATTGTAGACCATCTCGGTATCTTTGGAATACTCTTTTCAACATACTTCGATTTGGGACATACTAATTCTATTTTCGAATAATATTTAGGCAAGGCAAGGCAATTTATTTATAAAGCACATTTAAAACCGCTACAGCTGACCAAAGTGCTGTACAATCTATCACTAAGTACAAAGAAGTACAAAAACTTCAACAACAAAAAAATGAAAAAAGAATATATTATAATATATAACTGATTTTTTTTTTTTTTTTTTTTTTAATTACATTGATTCAAAAGCAAGAGAAAAAAGATGTCTTAAGTGCAGATTTAAAACTTTACACATTGGGGGAAAGCCTAATGTGGACCGGCAGATCATTCCCCAGCCGTTGGGCCGCAACAGAAAAAGCACGATCTCCTTTTAATTTCAAACGTGACCGTGGTCAACATCAGTCTGTTAAAAGACCTTAAGGGCCTAGAGCATTTCCGGACTAAGAGCAAATCTGTGATTTACTGTGGAGCCTGGCTGTTTAATCCCTTATATACATATAATAAAACCTTAAAAATAATACGATATTCAACCGGCAGCCAGTGAAGTGAAGCTAAAACAGGCGAAATGTGTTCCCTCTTCCGTGTCCCAGTAAGAAGTCTGGCAGCAGCATTTTGTATCAATTGCAGCCGTGATAACGAAGACTTTGCCACACCAAGGTATAATGAGCTACAGTAATCAAGCCTGGAGGAAATAAAAGCATGAATCACTGTCTCCAAATCTTTTGGTGATAAAAACGCTTTCAATTTTGCAATTGTTCTCAGTTGATAAAAGCTACTCTTCACTACTGAATTGATTTGCTTATCGAACTTAAGGTTGTTATCAAAAATAACTCTCCCAAATTTTTTGCATGACCATGAGAGTTTACAGATAAAGGACCCAAATGGTCATCTATCTGTAAAATAGAATCTGGTGGTGCGAAAACTACAATTTCAGTTTTGGAGTCATTCAATGTTAGAAAATTAGCTGCCAGCCAGCATCTTACCTCAGCAAGACAGTTCAACAGAGCGTGTGTATCAAAGCTATCCTCATGTTTCAAAGGGAAGTACACCTGGGTATCATCTGCGTAAAAATGGTAAGGAATGTTATGCTTTCTGAAAATCGAGCCTAAAGGGAGAAGGTACAGTGAAAACAATAGCGGGCCCAAAATAGATCCCTGTGGTACACCACAAGTTAATGGTACCGAAGAGGAGGAAAAGTTTGCAACCTCCACGGAAAATGTTCTATCAGAGAGATAGGATTTGAACCAATTCAATGCGGTGCCTTGAACTCCTATACACCCACTCAACTCAAGATAGAAACGGAGGATATGTAGACCCGCATTCTCGTTCTTCGTAACCTTCGCGGTAGTAATCGGTAGCCAAGATATGCACGTTGAGAAGAGATTGTCGATCATATGTATTTAAAGATATAGATTTATGCGCTGACACGCACATAGGCAAAACGGAGACAATCAGGAATAACATAATGCACTGCACAAACACAGAGCGACGCATGCCGACAAACACACTGGCGCCATCTTGTTATTTAGGACGGATAGTATGCAGATAGGGACGCAGCATAAGTTTTGGGATTTAAGAATTGATATTGGTTCAAGTAAATTTGAGAAATGTATATTTTTAACCCAGCTTGAATGATACATTTATTTTTAGAGATTCTTAACTCTATAAATTAGAAGGGCAATAGTCTGGAAACACAAATAGTATTTTTCCATACTCGGATTTCCTTTTCCAGACCAGAATCAAATTCCTGTTTTATTGAGAATATAAACATTTACTAAAATGAACTATTTCTTTCAAAAATCCATTAGCATATCTTATCTCAAACACGTTTTTAAACGTTTATCATATGCAAAGGATTTAATTTAGGGGTTCATTGAAACCTTTAAATATATATCGTCTCCAGTCCGTAATTATTATCCACTGCATACATTTTTAAGACTCTGTGAAATATTTGAATCATTTTAAGATCTAGCATCACACTGCGGACACGCCGCACACTTCCAAACCACAGAAACCGTTACTGGCTTTAGCTGACACGAAGCCGCTGTGATGTTCAGAGGAGAATGCGAAAGCTCTCATCGCTTTTATTGCACTGTCACTTTGCTTTCTACGCGAGATGGAGAAGAAGAAAGCGAGGAAGAAGCTCGCTTTAGGCTTTAGACCTCAGGTTGAGAAATCAAGATCAAGTGCATCTTTCCGTCTGTCTCTTCAACTGTATGATGTGCAGCACTTTTTGCTTTTATCTAAACAGGTTGTCAGCGAGACACAGAATCAGTTATTCAGAAGAGAGCCAGGATCCAGGAGGCAAAGGCACACCACCATTAATATACAGAGAGCCGGAATTCCATTAAATTAGGAGAAAAGGAGGCCAGCGGGCTTTTAGACCTTTAGCGATGCGGCCCGCTGTTGCTCCTGATGCTAAATTATTCAGCAAAACACACAAACCGCCACAGAGCGATAAAATGTTTTTAAAGTTTAAAGCAACTATACCTTCCAGACAGTATTATCTACTATATGTAGGCCTACCACACATTTTCAGGCCTGAAACATTTATGCACCTGAAGGCAGAGCGTGATGACTAGCCGTTTGCAATCTCATATTTAAACCGGGAGACCGTTAGCCGTGCTAATGTCATGAGTTATGATGAGGGTTATGGGAGACCCTGCTGTCACCTGATCTGAGATGATGTGATGTCCTCTGGCTGTTTGTGTGCTTGCTGGAGAAATGAACCCTTCATGAAGGACTTTAATTAACATTTGTTTTCTCCCGAACTACATCAAGAACTACTGAGGTGGAAGTAGAATGTGCTGATTCTTCAGAAGGGAACTTCTGACAACATAATGGGTTGAAAGTTAAGTTATTACTTATTTAATCTTACTAGTTAAGTGTTATTTGTGTTATATATATATATATTTGATATTTTATATATTTGAACCCTGCAAATACACTCACCTAAAGGATTATTTGGAACACCATACTAATACAGTGTTTGACCCCCTTTCGCCTTCAGAACTGCCTTAATTCTACGTGGCATTGATTCAACAAGGTGCTGAAAGCATTCTTTAGAAATGTTGGCCCATATTGATAGGATAGCATCTTGCAGTTGATGGAGATTTGTGGGATGCACATCCAGGGCACGAAGCTCCCGTTCCACCACATCCCAAAGATGCTCTATTGGGTTGAGATCTGGTGACTGTGGGGGCCATTTTAGTCCAGTGAACTCATTGTCATGTTCAAGAAACCAATTTGAAATGATTCAAGCTTTGTGACATGGTGCATTATCCTGCTGGAAGTAGCCATCAGAGGATGGGTACATGGTGGTCATAAAGGGATGGACATGGTCAGAAACAATGCTCAGGTAGGCAGTGGCATTTAAACAATGCCCAATTGGCACTAAGGGGCCTAAAGTGTGCCAAGAAAACATCCCCCACACCATTACACCACCACCACCAGCCTGCACAGTGGTAACAAGGCATGATGGATCCATGTTCTCATTCTGTTTACGCCAAATTCTGACTCTACCATCTGAATGTCTCAACAGAAATCGAAACTCATCAGACCAGGCAACATTTTTCCAGTCTTCAACTGTCCAATTTTGGTGAGCTCGTGCAAATTGTAGCCTCTTTTTCCTATTTGTAGTGGAGATGAGTGGTACCCGGTGGGGTCTTCTGCTGTTGTAGCCCATCCGCCTCAAGGTTGTGCATGTTGTGGCTTCACAAATGCTTTGCTGCATACCTCGGTTGTAACGAGTGGTTATTTCAGTCAAAGTTGCTCTTCTATCAGCTTGAATCAGTCGGCCCATTCTCCTCTGACCTCTAGCATCAACAAGGCATTTTCGCCCACAGGACTGCCGCATACTGGATGTTTTTCCCTTTTCACACCATTCTTTGTAAACCCTAGAAATGGTTGTGCGTGAAAATCCCAGTAACTGAGCAGATTGTGAAATACTCAGACCGGCCCGTCTGGCACCAACAACCATGCCACGCTCAAAATTGCTTAAATCACCTTTCTTTCCCATTCTGACATTCAGTTTGGAGTTCAGGAGATTGTCTTGACCAGGACCACAGCCCTAAATGCATTGAAGCAACTGCCATGTGATTGGTTGATTAGATAATTGCATTAATGAGAAATTGAACAGGTGTTCCTAATAATCCTTAAGGTGAGTGTATATACTGTATGTAATAGTATTATATCGTTTTTGGTAATAATTATATTTAGATTTTTTTTTTATATATTATGTACATCGATCAGGCATAACAGGCATGAAGTGAATAACACTGATTATCTTTTCATCACGGCACCTGTTAGTGGGTGGGATATATATGGCAGCAAGTGAACATTTTGTCCTGAAAGTTGATGTGTTAGAAGCAGGAAAAATGGGCAAGCGTAAGGATTTGAGCGAGTTTGACAAGGGCCAGATTGTGATGGCTAGACGACTGGGTCAGAGCATCTCCAAAACTGCAGCTCTTGTGGGGTGTTCCCGGTCTGCAGTGGTCAGTCTCTATCAAAAGTGCTCCAAGGAAGGAACAGGTGAACCGGCGACAGGGTCATGGGCGACCAAGGCTCATTGATGCACGTGGGGAGCGAAGGGTGGCCCGTGTGGACCGATCAAACAGACTCAAGAAGTTAATGCTGGTTCTGATAGAAAAGGTGTCAGAATACACAGTGCATCTCAGTTTGTTGTGTATGGGGCGGCATAGCCGCAAACCAGTCAGGGTGCCCATGCTGACCCCTTGTCCACCGCCGAAAGCACCAACAGTGGCACGTGAGCACCAGAACTGGACCACGGAGCAATGGAAGAAGGTGGCCTGGTCTGATGAATCAAGTTTTCTTTTACATCTCGTGGATGGCCAGGTGTGTGTGCGTCACTTACCTGGGGAACTCATGGCACCAGGATGCACTTTGGGAAGAAGGCAAGCCGGTGGAGGCAGTGATGCTTTGGGAAATGTTCTGCAGGGAAACCTTGGGTCCTGCGATCCATGTGGATGTTACTTTGACACGCACCACCTATCTAAGCATTGTTACAGACCATGTACACCCTTTCATGGAAACGGTATTCCCTGGTGGCTGTGGCTCTTTCAGCAGATAATGCGCCTGCCACAAAGCAAAAATGGTTCAGGAATGGTTTGAGGAGCACAACAACGAGTTTGAGGTGTTGACTTGGCCTCCAAATTCCCCAGATCTCAATCCAATCTGTGGGATGTGCTGAACAAACAAGTCCGATGGAGGCCCCACCTCACAAATAACAGGACTTAAAGGATCTGCTGCTAACATATTGTTGCCAGATACCACAGCACACCTTCAGGGGTCTAGTGGAGTCCATGCCTTGACGGGTCAGGGCTGTTTTGGCAGCAAAAGGGGGACCAACACAATATTAGGAAGGTGGTCATAATGTAATGCCTGATCGGTGTATATCTGATCATGACTGTGTGAACGAACATCACCAGCCAGTGACCTTTGTCATGATGTAATTTTTCCATATCAACCTTTTGAATTTCCGCTTTTGTGTGTGATGGTAATAACATTTCTATTTTATTAATAACATTAATAATTACATTAGGTAATAACATTTCTATCCGGCGCCATTTCCTTGGGTAAAATAGCAATTTCCTCACGATTTACAAATTGTTTGGAACATTTGTGATATTGTAAGTACTCAACTGAACAAAATATATAACACTTGCCTAGTGGTTTTTGGATATTTTACTGAAAATGTTTTACATAGTGCACCTTTAAAAAAAACAAAAACAAAGACAAAAAGACCAACAGAAAATGAGGACACATGTATGTTTTATAAATATACAAAATGCTTTTGTCGTCTCTGTACAGAACATATTTAAATGTCAAATAATTTACAAGTTAAACACTGACCTTTTTGTTTTACATTTGTGTGTGCTATACTGTTAAAAGTTTAACTTAATAGTCTATCAGATAAAAAAAGCACTTGTGCATTTATATGGAGGACTAGATGCCACTTAATTTATACACTGATAAAAATATAAATAGCATATTCAATTGCATTTTAAGATTTTGCCAATTCCATTTGTCAATCAAGTTAAAAACTATCTCTGGACAGTTGATTGCACAGAAATGACCACTCCTAGTTTGCTGTACACGTCAGCGTTTTACACAGCGTTGGGATTCTTCTTGATCTGCAGCAGTTGCATCTCTGCGGGACCAGACGCCGTCACTGCTTCTTACTGAAATGCTCCAGTGCTTTATTGACTAGATCAGAGGTGATCGCATTATGAACCAACACGCAGTGAACACCTGAAAGAACAGGAAACAGCTGGTGATTCATCCGAACGAACAGTCTCCAACCTTCATCACACAGTTCCAGCAGATCCAGCTATACCTACACCTACCCAGCTTGCCAACCTCCACGATGTTCCTGTCCTCGTCATCAAAGAACATCATGTCAGAAAACTGGACGCCACTGTCAGCTTTCAGCCTGGAGACAGAAGAGACAGGACAACAGTCGTCAGACGGTCTAAGGTACACAAACACACACACACGTCTGGTACACTATCTTTGTGGGGACTCTCCATAGTCGTAATGCTTTTGTACTGTACAAACTGTATATTCTCTCCCCTTACACTAACACTACCCCTAAACCTACCCATCACACAAAACTACAGGCATTTTTACATTTTCAAAAAACTGAATTCTTTATGATTTATAATATTGTTTCGACACGAGCCCCCATGAGTCAGTGTCATAGACTGTAAAAAATATGGATGTAGTGTCTGTGACGTCACCCATAGGATTCTGAAGAACAGTTTTGAAGCGTAAAGTAAGGGCAAGCTGGCCGTTGCCATCTTGGCAGCGCGTCACTCCCGGATAACAGAAAATGGGCAAAGAGGCGGGACGTGGGCAGAGCTGAGGTGGAGCAATGACTTAGGCCCTGTCCCAAATGGCACACTTCATGTGCACTTTCGGTCTTGTGGACTTACAATGGCCGCTGTGTGCGCGTGTCCGTTAAGTCCACGAGACCGCAGGGTGTCCCATTTGTCATTTTAGGTCTCAGAAGGGTGCTCGCGAGCGCCCCCTTTGAGGTCGATATGCGCCCTCGATGTGCACTTCTGCTGAGCCCGCGCTGGTGCGGGTTACGCAGCGGACTTCTTCCCGGCAGTCAAAGCGGCATTACGTCGTGAAAGTGCGGACTCAGAGGAAGACCGTGACGGTTTAGGGTGCCATTTGGGACAGGGCCTAACAGACAGCAGGCAAACGGCTATCCACCTGTCACTCAAAGTGGCCACGCCCTTAATTATGCAGAACTTTAAGGCTTTATATAATGTAAACGAATGAGTTATAAAAAAAAATTCACCCCCCTCACAGTCGTCATGAAGGGCAAAATTAGCCGTATAGACCAAAACCACAATTTGTACCAGACTGTAAACATGTAAAGTTGGGCATTTTAACATTTTACATATAAATTAGAGAATCTGTCTCTAGTGGCCAGTCGATGAATTGCAGTTTAAGGCACTTCCGTAATGGCTTCGGGAAACTGGGGGAGGTTGCCGCTTGGTCAGTGTGCATTCAGGTTGAAGTCCCCACCAGGATAGAAAAGCAAACACACACACACATACGTTGGTAGAGCTGCATGTCCTCATATTGAAGGGGGCGTGGCCTGAAACCTGAATACACACCACAATATAAAGACTGTGGTCCTCATAATGTAGGTCAAACCAGTGCGCACCCACACACACACACACAAATGTTTTATGTTCATGTTTTATGGGGACTCTCCATAGGCGTAATGTTTTCTATACTGTACAAACTGTATATTCTCTCCCCTAACACTACCCATCACACAAAACTACTGGCACATTTTCTAAACATCATTTATTGTTTTCCATACTGTTTTCCACATGGGGACCAAAAAATAACCCACAAGGATTTTGGATATTGCCGTCTTTGTGGGGACATAATGTAGAGTTTACCTGGACCACACACACACACAGACACACACACTACACATATACAGTACATTAGTGCTGTTGAAAAATTAATCGCATCCAAAATAAAAGTTTGCGTTTACATAATATATGTGTGTGTACTGTGCATTATTATTATGTATATATTTAAGAAATATTTGCATGTACTGCATATATAGTTTATCTTATATATAAATATATATTTTTCTTAAATATATACATGTGTGTGTGTTTATATATACATAATATTTACACACAGTACACACACACTTATATTACGTAAACACAAACTTTTATTTTGGATGCGATTAATCACGATTCATTTTTCCCCAGCACTAATATACATTAACTACACACACAGATACACACACATACTACACGTATACACACACACAGTCACACACACCATGTGAGCAAGATACGGCAGGCAAAGACAGACACACATCATGTTGAAAACAGTTGTGCTGCTTCATGTTCTCTGATGAACGGAAAGTTCAAAAGAACTTCCTTTTGTAACATAAAAGACTTTACTGACACTTTTGATCAATTTAATGCATCCTTGCTGAATAATAGTGTTTTATCTTCTCACTCCAGACTTCTGGTAGTGTATCACGGTTTTCATTTTTTATAAACATTAAAAAATATATATTTTTCCAAACCTTTGACCTGTTGGGTATATATGACAATTACATTTTTATATATTCTGAAGTAAATGTGAGTGATTCCACATTCCACTCGTGTTCTGGTTGTTTTTCAGCATTGCTATGTGGTTGCTAGGGTATTCTGTGTGGTTGCAGGGGATTAGCCCATCCTATACCTTTTAAAGTGAGTGACCTTTGACCCAGGGTAGATCTCCTTGAATGAGATGTATTGGTTGAGTTTATAGAGTGACAGCAGCTGATTGGCTCCTTCCGTCTCGCTGGTTCTTTGAGGAACAGAGAAATACCATGGCTTTGAGATATATATATATATACAGATGAGAGAATATTTTTCTGATTTGGCTGATCATCTGAAATCTCACCGTGAGGCAATGGCGATCTTGAATCCCTGACTATGGAGTGAGCTCAGGATCTTTTCGGTATCGTGATAAATGGAAACCTTGGCACGTCTTGAGTCTCGCACCGTCCCGCTGGAGACGAGTCAGTGTGTCAGCAAAGAAACAACAGCAAAAACATCTTCAAATAAAAACAACAAACAATGACTGAACACTAGAGCTGAAGAAGACGAACCTGTCATCGATGTGAAAGGGTGGATCAACATGGGTGTCAACCCAGAACGGCCAGAGGGTGTAATCTGTTCAAACCCCAGAAATTACTGTACATAACAAAACATCACGCCTATAAGAATATCAGAAACATTGTATATTCATGTATATTCCTAATACTGTTGTAGTAGTCTAATAGTGTTCTATCTATCTGTCTGTCTGTCTGTCTGTCTGTCTGTCTGTCTGTCTGTCTGTCTGTCTGTCTGTCTGTCTGTCTGTCTGTCTGTCTGTCTATCTATCTATCTATCTATCTATCTATCTATCTATCTATCTATCATCTATCTATCTATCTATCTATCTATCTATCTATCTATCTATCTATCTATCTATCTATCTATCTATCTATCATCTATCTATCTATCTATCTGTCTGTCTGTCTGTCTGTCTGTCTATCCATCCATCGTTCTATCTCTGTCTATCCATTGTTCTATCCGTCTGTCTATTTATCCATCCATCCATTGTTCTATCTACCTATCTATCTATCTATCTATCTATCTATCTATCTATCTATCTATCTATCTATCTATCTATCTATCTATCTATCTATCTATCTATCTGTCTGTCTGTCTGTCTGTCTGTCTGTCTGTCTGTCTGTCTGTCTGTCTGTCTGTCTATCCATCGTTTTATCTATCTGTCTATTGATCTATCTATCCATCGTTCTATCTCTGTCTATCCATTGTTCTATCTGTCTGTCTGTCTATCCATCCATCCATCCATCCATCCATCTATCTATCTATCTATCTATCTATCTATCTATCTATCTATCTATCTATCTATCTATCTATCTATCTATCTATCTATCTATCTATCTATCTATCTATCTATCTATCTATCTATCTATCTATCTATCTATCCATCCATCCATCCATCGTTCTATCTATCTATCTATCATCTATCTTTCTTTCTGTCTGTCTGTCTATCCATCCATCGTTCTATCTATCTGTCTATCCATTGTTCTATCTGTCTGTCTATTTATCCATCCATCCATTGTTCTATCTATCTATCTATCTATCTATCTATCTATCTATCTATCTATCTATCTATCTATCTATCTATCTATCTATCTATCTATCTATCTATCTATCTATCTGTCTGTCTGTCTGTCTGTCTGTCTATCCATCGTTTTATCTATCTGTCTATTGATCTATCTATCCATCGTTCTATCTCTGTCAATCCATTGTTCTATCTGTCTGTCTGTCTGTCTATCTATCCATCCATCGTTCTATCTATCTATCTATCTATCTATCTATCTATCTATCTATCTATCTATCATCTATCTATCTATCTATCTATCTATCTATCTATCTATCTATCTATCTATCTATCTATCTATCTATCTATCTATCTGTCTGTCTGTCTGTCTGTCTATCCATCCATCGTTCTATCTCTGTCTATCCATTGTTCTATCCGTCTGTCTATTTATCCATCCATCCATCCATCGTTCTATCTATCTATCTATCTATCTATCTATCTATCTATCTATCTATCTATCTATCTATCTATCTATCTATCTATCTATCTTTCTGTCTGTCTGTCTATCCATCCATCGTTCTATCTATCTGTCTATCCATTGTTCTATCTGTCTGTCTGTCTATTTATCCATCCATCCATTGTTCTATCTGTCTGTCTGTCTGTCTGTCTGTCTGTCTATCTATCTGTCTGTCTGTCTGTCTGTCTATCTATCCATCGTTTTATCTATCTGTCTATTGATCTATCTATCCATCGTTCTATCTCTGTCTATCCATTGTTCTATCTGTCTGTCTATCTATCCATCCATCGTTCTATCTATCTATCTATCTATCTATCTATCTATCTATCTATCTATCTATCTATCTATCGTTATATCTATCTATCGATCTATCTATCTATCGATCTATCTATCCATTGTTCTATCTGTCTGTCTATCTATCCATCCATCGTTCTATCTATCTGTCTATCCATCGTTCTATCTGTCTGTCTGTCTATCCATCTATCACTATTACTCATATATTTTCCATTTATATAAAATACAGAATTTTACAGTTAAAAAAGTTTTGACCATACATTTTATTTATAAAATATTATTATTATATAACCACACACAGACCATTACTAGTTATTGTTACTGCTGTTAAACTGTTATTTGGTATTAGCCACGAATGTCCTCACAAATATTCTGATGTGTCTACATTATGAAATATCACATAAGGAAGAGCATTTTCTCCTTCACTGAGGCTTACAAAACCATACAGTTCATCTTAAGTAAAACGCTAAAATATTAACTGTGGAAACTTACCGAGGTCGAACACTATTAATTTCGGTTTAGACATCTTTGATTAACGACTGTCACGGAGAAAAACGTAATCTCGAAAGTCAAAATATTTTTTTACGGTCTGTCTATGGGACAGGACCGACAGGACAGGAACAGAACACCGGTAATGCGGAAGTAGCGTCATGACGTCATCGATGCGTAGGAGGTTACGTAGCTTTGAACAGTAATAACCGTATAAAAAAAGTATATATCATACTTTATAATATACAATATTTAAGTTTGTAACTTATATGTAGATACATATACATTTGGATTTAGAAAAAAACCCCAGAAACAATTCTGATTCTGAAAGCTTTTGTCTGAAGTTTACATAGCCTACATTTGTTATGGTTTTACTGAAGCAAAAAAGGCATATTATGAATACTATATTACGGTTTGTAAGACAATAAAATATAAACAAAGCAAAATGTTGATGCTGATTTGCCTTCCTCTGGTATATCGTTACGTTTATCACACGCAAAGCTTTTATCTCTCTGTCAGATAGGCACATTAGTGGATGTAGTGAATAGTGAATGAGGATTAATTTATAGGGTTTCAGAGAATAAAACAGCAGCTTGTACCAGGAAATGGCTACCATTAAAACCAGACGTCAACAAGCGATTAATTTTCTCTCTTTTCCTCTTCATTTGCCTTTATCATGATTTTTAACAGTACATTTATAGTTAACAGAAATGTAAAGTTATGTTTTATTTTGGTTATACTGAGAGTAAACATTTAACAAACTACTTTTAAAAACCTTTGTTGGATAGCACATGCTATTCGTTCTTAGAAAAAGACATTGGTGTATGGTGTGAAGACAAGAATCATATCAAACACTTACCACAATCAGATTAAGGAATGAGGAACACTGACACTTTTTTTTTATTACAATTTTTATTTTTTTTAATTATTGAATGATTGTTCTTATTTTCCTCATGATTAATTGTATTGTATCTGTGCTGTTTTTATATATAGAGCAGAGATAAAAAAGTATATATATATATATATATATATATATACTTTTTTATACTGACTATATATATTTATATATATTTGTGCGTTAAAAAAAGCAGATTTTTTAATTTATTTCTGCACTGTAATCTGCTCTAGTTATAAAAAGTGCTGATAAAAATAAAGCGGATATAAAATCTGTGATAGCTACGGTGGAAAGCAGGACGAGTCAGTGTGCGAGTGCTAATGAGTTTAACTGTGCACATTTAAAAAAAAATAATAATCTGTGCACCATTTGTAATCGGTGCTCTGCAAGACTTCATTTTGTCTGCCTGCTTGTGTATCCTGTAGCTGTTGCTTTCACATGTGCACAAGTTCCTCATTGAAGACCGCCAGCTGCTTCAGGAACTCAACGTGGGGCTTGATGTTTCTCACTTTTATGAGATAATCAATGGCATCCTCCACAATCATCTTATGCTGTATCATGAGGTATGCCAGAAAAAGTGTAGGGGCGTAGCTGACACCGTCTGTGCAGTGAATGAACACCTTATCTGTGGAAATAAAAACAGAAAGACAGTCAAAAAAAGTCCCAAAGACTTTGTCACTCCAGAACACTTGATAAAAGATCTTACTTTCTGGGTTTTTCTTGGCCTTGTGGATGAATTTGGCAGCTGGCAAGAAGTATTTTCTGATGTTGAGACGTGCGTGCGTTGTAGGCAAGCCACAATATTTGATGTTCATGCCTCTGTAATAACTCTCCCCTGTATTAACTGCTTCTCTCAGGTCTTTCCCATGGCCGTCCCAACAAGACCCTCAGTTTTTTTCTTCACCGCAGCCACACTCAGGATGTGAGTAATACCCAGCTCCTTCCTATCTCTCTGCACAACACAACAGCCTAGATTAGTCTTTCACTAAAGAGATTTTACAATGTACAAATATAATTGTGTTTGATTCCTGTTCATACTCCTGCATTACATTATTAATCACATGGTTTATATTAGTCTAAATGTGTTGCAGACTTACTCATTTCCAATGAAGATGTTCTTCCAGACCTCAGTGACGGGTCTCTGAGGCTGTGTACAGCCCTTCACACTCTCCTCCAAAAGGAAATAGTCTTCTTCTCGAAATAGTTCCATCACGGAAGTGCTTGCATTAGGTTTTGGCTCAGAACTTCTTGGACCTGGGACACACGATTCCTCTGGATCAACCAGATCCAATTCAGGTTCCGACTCGGGAACCCTTGGAACCGGGACGCACAATTCCTTGGGGTCGACCAGATTCATATCAGGTTCCATCTCAGGAACCCTTGGAACCGGGACACACAATTCCTTGCGGTCGACCAGATTCAATTCAGGTTCTGACTCAGGAACCCTTGGAACTGGGACACACAATTCCTTGGGGTCAACCAGATCCAATTCAGGTTCAGTCTCAGGAACGCTTGGAACTGGGACACACAATTCCTTGGGGTCAACCAGATCCAATTCAGGTTCAGTCTCAGGAACGCTTGGAACTGGGACACACAATTCCTTGGGGTCGACCAGATCCAATTCAGGTTCTGACTCGGGAACACTTGGAACTGGGACACACAATTCCTTGCGGTCGACCAGATCCAATTCAGGTTCTGATTTGGAAACGCTTGGAACCGGGACACACAATTCCTTGGGGTCGACCAGATCCAATTCAGGTTCCAACTCGGGAACGCTTGGAACCGGGACACACAATTCCTTGGGGTCGACCAGATCCAATTCAGGTTCCGACTCGGGAACGCTTGGAACCGGGACACACAATTCCTTGGAGTCGACCAGATTCATATCAGTTTCCGTCTCAGGAACCCTTGGAACTGGGACACACAATTCCTTGGGGTCAACCAGATCCAATTCAGGTTCAGTCTCAGGAACGCTTGGAACTGGGACACACAATTCCTTGGGGTCGACCAGATCCAATTCAGGTTCTGACTCGGGAACACTTGGAACTGGGACACACAATTCCTTGGGGTCGACCAGATCCAATTCAGGTTCTGATTTGGAAACGCTTGGAACCGGGACACACAATTCCTTGGGGTCGACCAGATCCAATTCAGGTTCCAACTCGGGAACGCTTGGAACCGGGACACACAATTCCTTGGGGTCGACCAGATCCAATTCAGGTTCCGACTCGGGAACGCTTGGAACCGGGACACACAATTCCTTGGAGTCGACCAGATTCATATCAGTTTCCGTCTCAGGAACGCTTGGAACCGGGACACACAATTCCTTGGGGTCGACCAGATCCAATTCAGGTTCTGACTCGGGAACACTTGGAACTGGGACACACAATTCCTTGGGGTCGACCAGATCCAATTCAGGTTCTGACTCGGGAACACTTGGAACTGGGACACACAATTCCTTGGGGTCGACCAGATCCAATTCAGGTTCTGACTCGGGAACACTTGGAACTGGGACACACAATTCCTTGGGGTCGACCAGATCCAATTCAGGTTCTGATTTGGAAACGCTTGGAACCGGGACACACAATTCCTTGGGGTCGACCAGATCCAATTCAGGTTCCAACTCGGGAACGCTTGGAACTGGGACACACAATTCCTTGGGGTCGACCAGATCCAATTCAGGTTCCGACTCGGGAACGCTTGGAACCGGGACACACAATTCCTTGGAGTCGACCAGATTCATATCAGTTTCCGTCTCAGGAACCCTTGGAACCGGGACTCACAATTCCTTGGAGTCGACCAGATTCATATCAGTTTCCGTCTCAGGAACGCTTGGAACCGGGACACACAATTCCTTGGGGTCAACCGGATCCAATTCAGGTTCCAACTCGGGAAAGCTTGGAACCGGGACACACAATTCCTTGGAGTCGACCAGATCCAATTCAGGTTCCGACCTGAGTACGCTTGGAACCGGGACACACAATTCCTTGGGGTCAACCGGATCCAATTCAGGTTCCAACTCGGGAAAGCTTGGAACCGGGACACACAATTCCTTGGGGTCAACCGGATCCCATTCAGGTTCCAACTCGGGAAAGCTTGGAACCGGGACACACAATTCCTTGGGGTCGACCAGATCCAATTCAGGTTCCGACTCAATTACGCTTGGAACCAGGACACACACAGGCTCTGGAACAGCAGGATCCATCCCAAAATGCTTTTGAAAGAATGCACAATTTTTATTCATCTTCCTCACTTTAGTGCTTTCTGAGAAAAGAAGAAAACAATTAATGTTATTACCATTATATATACCTATATAATGGTAATAACTATACCACAGATTAGACATGAATAATTAGTCCAACTTGAAAGACATTTGCATCTCATTCGTTCTGTACACACACAGTTCAGTAATTTACAGGAGTGACAACTGCATTTATAAAAAATCTACCCAGTGTGTAAGGAACCGAACTGAACAAATAGTTGCGAATGACCATAAAGCAGTTGTCACTCCTGAAACTTTACAGTGTGTACATGGCAATTGTAATGTTGCACCTCAAATGCTCTGTTGACATTCACATTCAACATTCAATTCACATTTAGTATTTGTATTTGACCACATTTATTTGTCGATGTGTCTACATTAGAATTTAGGGTAATCTGTTATCAGAGGCGACTCTGTCCAAGGCCCTGTTTACACCTGGTATTAAGATGTGTTTCGGTCGATCGGATCACAAGTGGACGACGCTAAATACAGGTGTAAAAGGGGTCTAAAACTTTTGAGCTTGTCCACTTTCGACCACTTCCAGAGGTAGTCAGAAACGCATTCGACCGGATTGCTAACCTAATGACATTATGGGAAGCCAGACAGGATTTAAACTTTGACTGGAGGACCAAGTTTGGTCAGGACAGAAGTAGTTGAAAGTGGGCAAGAGAGACGGATTAAGGGTGCTTTCACACTAGTTCTTTTGGTGCGCGCCTGTGTTCGATTGACGTCAGAGTTCGGTTCATTTGGATGATGTGAACGCTGTCTTCCGAACTCGGGCGCGCACCTGCAAACCGTACAAGAGTCTAATTGAAAAGGTGGTCTAAGGTGGTCGCTGATGTGAACGCAATCATACTAAATCGTGGAAGTGAACCGCTATTGATGACGTATGATTTGATACAAATTTGTGTTTGTGTGAGTTTCATTCATTTTCCTGGCGAGCATAACTGATGTACAGCAATTGGGTTGTTTTAACCCAGCGATTGGGTTGTTTTAACCCAGCAATTGGGCTGTTTTAAGCAAACATTTAACCCAACCACTGGGTTAAAACAACCCAATTGCTGGGTTAGTCCATTTTCAAAACTAAAATATAAAATTGAGGTGAGGTGAGCAACGCTATGCATTTTGCCACCTTCTCGTAGTTACCAAGCAACGGGGTAAACAGCTGCCGCTTTGATGACGCAAACGCACCCCGGTACGGACCAAACTAATATAATATGAACACAGTCCAGCAGGGGCAGGGGCAGGGGCAGGGGCAATCGAACTCAGGTTCGGTCCAGGCAATCGAACCAAGTGTGAAAGCCCCCTAAAACTCCAGGGGGCAGTTGTTCAAAAAGTTTAATCTGGATCAGAATGATCTGGATTTGGAAATCCCATGTTTTGATATTCAGGATCAGGTAATCCGTCTTAATTTTGTGCCGGATTTTCAAAGCAAAATTGGATTGGATCACTCTGATCCAGATACACAACTCTTCAGATTTCCAAATCTGTATTACTAGTGCTCTAAAGGTCCCCTTAAGGAAGATGGTGAGTTGGGGAAAAAAACACACTTCAATGCATTTGCGTTCTCTTAGAAAAGTGTTGAGTATTGCGAATGCGAATGCCCATGTAGTACTCATTAATAATCTGTAAAGGATGATATATTAATGAACACGAGTTCAAGCGATGCGATCATCAGCATTTGTTTATCTTGAATGACGCGTATCGCGAGAACTCTTTCTACAACGGCGCGCGATGACGCGCACACGCCTGCACAACCAATCACACACATCCATCTTAAACTATAATAATATATTTAATTAATTCAACAAGCGCTTTTTATAGAACTCGCAATATTTGCAACAAGTATTTAAATGAAACCAAATGATAATTATATTAATCTAATACAAATCTGTGAATGATCCCTTAAAGCAAAAGCATGTAAAATACATTTAAAGCAAAAGCACGTAAAATACATGAAAACTGATAGTGATAATAATCATGCACTTATCAGATCACAGAGTATTCATTATACCAATCCTCGCAAAGAACTTTTGACTGGTTCATCTCTTATAATTGATAAAAAGTAAAAAAAATAAAAAAAACACTTTTCAGGGCAGCCTAATAATGTCTACTTCTAATTTCCCTTCTGCTGGGATCCGTATAATCCAGTTTTTTTTTTGGGGATCAAAGATATCCCAATCTTACTAACACAAACTGATGTTTTGATCCAGATTTTGTGATCTAATCTGATCTCAGAATTCTTTTTCCTTTTGAACATCCCATTTTCAAGATTTGATCCAATTTGATCTGAAATCCGATCAGATTACCTTTGAACAACTGGTCCCAGGTGTAAATGGGTGTGTGTCTGCCTCCCTGTCTGTGATATACTCTGACAATATACTGAAAATTTGGCAGTGGTGCATGTTGAACATTCACCGGTCGGGCTGTTCTCAGGGGTTTCAGGATCGACCCCGCTGCTGCTCTCTGCCACTTCTGGCCCTGCTGGGTCGGTCAGACCTGCACACACCAACTCTGAGATGACATCTTTGACGTCAGTCTCCAGCTGCTCATCTCTCGCTTTACAGGCTTCACAGGCTTCACAGGTTGAGTCGTTCGTATCCCCCACCTCGACCTGCACATCGCCCCCCTCTAAATTGCAGTAACTGACTGACATGGCTTAAAGCGAATCAACCTCCAGCTGTGCAGGCCGATGTAGAGAAACCGAGAAGGTCGTAGATGGCATCGGTGATCTCTAGCTCCACCTGCACATCTTCCTCATCTGGTACCCAGCAACTGTCACCACAATAGAACTCGGTGTAGAGTACTCACCGTCAACATATATCTCCAGACACACCTCTCTGTAGTTTGTAGATATTATATCTAATTCTGACAAAATATAACAGATAATGTAACTGATAATGTCAGATGTACACTACAAAAAAGTGTGTGACTCCGTACAGTTTGAGTCAATAAGCTGTGAGTATGTATATACACGCTGAGTATAGACTGTTCGTATGGAATGATGTCTTAAACAGTGTTTTGGTAGGTTTCTGCTGTTATGTATTGGTAGATGTGTCGCTCAAACTCAACTCGGCTCAGAATATCGCTGATGCTGAGACTGCGATGCTATTTAATAGGCTCAATTGAGATGCGCCTCGCTTCGCCTGAAATTCAGCCGAGACAAGGCGGCTGCAGTGAAGGGAGGAGTGAAAAAAGTACAGGAAAGAGGGAAGGTTGTCTCTCGTAGTGAATCAGACACCAGCGAGATCAAAGGCGGATATCACAGGATTTACATTTTTACATTTACATTTATGCATTTGGCAGACGCTTATATCCAAAGCGACTTACAGTGCCTTTATTACAGGGACAATCCCCCTGGAGCAACATGGAGTAAAGTGCCTTCCTTAAGGACACACTAGTGGCGACCGCTGGGATCGAACCAGCAACCTTCTGTGTGTCAGTTCCATGGTTTAACCCACTGGACCACCATCTCACATTTCACCACGGATTTTTGCTTTATATGAAAATAAATATGATGAACAAGACACCCAAACTTTTTGTTATTTATTTTTATCAATAAGTTTTACTTTAATTACATGTTATATATTTTTATAAAAATGACAACAATCACAACCCACAGAGAGATCCCACAGTCTTGTGAGTTTGGGAATATTCACACATAATTTATATACACATAAACACATGATATCAGAGTTTTAAAATCAAACATTTTAAAAGAGAACCATACATCCTGGTTGTTTAAACCAACAAGCATTAAGCTGTGTCGTCAGCAAGCCGTTTCCCATCAGGCTTTTGATCAGCACAGCAGGTGGAGAGCAACTGCGCCCGACTGCAGAATCCGACAAGTCCGCCTTGCCATCGCGAGAGTTTTTTGACACATGTCAGCATGACATCAGAGCAAGTCAGACCCATGGACTGTAAAAAAACGTCACCCATAGGATTCTGAAGAGCCGTTTTGAAGCGTAAAGTAGGGTCGAGCTGGCCGTTGCCATCTTGGCAGCGTGTCATCGCGCGTCACTCCCGGATAGGGATGGGCATATCGATATGAAGTATCGATATATCGATACTAATGTGAGCATGGAAAAGTATCAATACTCAAATAAAAATATCGATACTAATGTGTTTTTTTCCCCGGTAATTTTGTTTATTTAAAGAGATTATTTTATGCATACAATACAAATAACCTATACTGAATAGTTGTGTATTGTATAGGACTATTTTCCTGCTCATCTGTCTGAACCATGATCTGAACGCACGCAACCAGGACCAGTCAATCACAGAGAGAGCGTTCGCTCACTGGTGACACTATTCAAACAGAGCGGCGTTTCCCAAAAGTATCTTATGAAACCTTTGATGCTTTTGGAAACACAGCCCAGAACAACGCTCATCAGAAGACTCAGTTGTTTCACAATAAACATATTGAAATTGTAGCCTACATAGTGCAATTACACTCTTTAAATGTAATGTTAAAAGTTGATATTGATCATGTTCTATTCTGTAACTAATATTAATATAAATAATGTCAAAATAAAAAGGTTGCATTTTATGGGTGCAGCATCCTGTCACTGGCAGTCCCTTATGAAAATAAATTTTTTTCACTACAGTGACCATAGTTCAACTAGTATTTGTAAATTTCCATGGTTACCGCTACAAGTAAACGTATTTTAACCATGTGTAAACAAAAATATGATCTTATAAGTTGCAATTAACGCATATTGAATGTTAAAATACCTTTCAAATATGATGTATCTTTACCCATTTTACTCTTACTAATTTTAATAATTTATTAAATTTAATAATTAAAAAGTTCAGTTTAGAAGTATCGTATCGGTATCGATATCGGTGATACTAGCCTTGAAAGTATCGGTATCGTATCGAAAACAAAATAAGTGGTATCGCCCATCCCTACTCCCGGATAATAGAAAAGGGGTAAAGAGGCGGGACGTGGGTGGAGCTGAAGTGACGCGATGACTAACAGACAGCAGGGCTGCGTTCAGCCCCGACAAAACGTTGCAAAACGTTTTTTAAACGGAAACGGTGCTGTGTTGAACACCCTGTTCTGTTGACGCAAGAGTTGCAGCTACGGCAGCCGAGAAGGCCATTCTTTGTGTTCTTTTCGAGGAATTTTCGGAGTCTGATGAAATCGATATAAATACGTGTTTAATACTGCAAAATACATGCAATCACTGCCCTTGCCGTCTAGAATAAAAGACAACACCCCAATCCCATTTAATGAACTTTTTTTTTATCTCCTTGTAATCAATTTATTTTATTTCTAGTTCTTACTTTTTTAATAGCTTGTATTTTCTCTCTCATTTTTATGTAAAGCACTTAATTACCATATGAAATTTGCCTTGCAATGAAACTAGAAAATATAAATAAATACATCATCATGTTGATATATATACTATATAATTTTTTTTACGACAATCATGTCTTCTAATTTCTCCAATTGTTTCGTATACATACTGAGCTGCAGGCGGACACATTTGTAAACATCTTTACTTGGACACATTTTGCGAGCTGTCTCTTTAATACCGCGTGGTTTATATACATGTTGCTGCTGATTGGGCTGACACACCCACCAAACGAGAAAAAACGAATCTCAAACCCGTTGCACACCGTTACACACCGTTTCCAGGAAACATGACGTTCAACCGGAAACCGTAGCAAAACGTTGCGCACCGGTTTGAGCATTGAACGTGCCCCAGATAAACGGCTATCCACCTGTCACTCAAAGTGGCCACGCCCTTAATTATGCAGAACTATAAGGCTTTTTATAATATAAACGAATAAGTTATAAAAAAATTCACCCCCCTCACAGTTGTCAAGAAGGGCAAAATTAGCCGTATAGACCAAAACCACAATTTGTTCAAGGCTGTAAACATGTTTCTTTCTGCTGTAAAGTAGGGCATTTTAACATGGAGCCCAATGAGATTCTGCTATTGGCTTCAAGAGAAACTTGACGCTTCATGGTTGCCATAGAAACGGATTGTTTAGCGGTTATCTCTGTTATATTTATTATTTTATTATTCAATATTAATATTAATGTTCTATATTATTATTAATATCAATTAAATAATTTAACAAAAATTCCTGTACTCAGATTACGTTTACTGACTCGATTTCAATCCCCTTAGAGGTAATTTAGGCAACAAATTATTAGTTATTCACCAGTTTTCGAGTATCGTTTCTGTTTCCGGTTATATCAGTGTTTGCGATAAGGACTCTCCAGAGTCCAGTGCCACACAATACAAAAACAACAAAAACAAACATATTTACTAGATTTGAGAATGTAATTTTGAAGGCTGAATTGAATGAGGTGACAAAACATCGCTCTGTTGACCTGTCCTCATTCTCAATGCCCAAACAAACAACGCTAGTGCAGTAGAACAAATGACTCATTTGAGCAGCTTCTTTTCATGATTCGTCTTATTTTCACTCACGTTGCTGGTTTTATCAATCTAACAAATACGAAATTACGAATCCTTCAGGAATTGGTCTAAACGGTTACTGAATCAACATTTGACTCGCTGAACCGCAAGTTTTCATTCAACGAGAATCGTTTGCACTCGAGTGCACCGACACACGCTGCCTCTAAATTGTTGAAAATTGCCGAAAATTAGGGAGATTTCCGGGAGTATACGGGCATTTACGGGGTCGAAAATCCCACTTTTCATGCAGTGCGAATGCTCCTGAAACGTTAATTTCTGACTGGCTGTGTGGAAGTGAACCACCGCTAATCCCCGCTGTCAAGTTTACTTGTGGCCAACCTGCCTGTAAAACTCAGAAGCGAGTGAGGTGAGTGAATTACCTCAGGAAATACAGATTAATACAAGTGCCTCTCAAGTCTCACGCATTCACCGTGAGACACACTTATTTCAACCAGTTCACACGCTCACACGCTGAGAAGGAATAACTTGTCCTTCAATTAATATCCCCATGTGTAAAATGTGTTCTGCTAATAATGACAAATATTAGGAAAAACCTGGCAGATGACAGGAAATTAACATTTTCAATATAAGAATATTTTAAGTATAATTCTGTCAAACTGATAAGGTTTTGGGTGCTTACATAATATAAAATATAGCCTATGCAGTTTGCATGTGGATGATACCACAAAAGATTTTGCAAAAATAAACCCTAAACGGTTCACACTGCATGCAACCCCCCAATTATTATTGATGCAGTCAAAAACTCTCCAACTGAAAGAATAAGTGGAAGAGGTGGAGACAGAGATGGTGAAGGAGACAGCAAGGGAGACAGTAGTGGAGAACAGACTATAGAGGAGACAGTGGACAAGACAGTGAGTGCACTTTTAAAAGTGAGTGGTCAACCACATGGCCGTTCATCACCATAGGCACCACCAGCTCCTACTGCAGACAGGAGAACTCATGTGCCCAAGGTGTGACAGATATGAACAGGCAGGTAAAAAGTAAAGGGCAACAGGCCAAAGAACAGGCGCTTCAGTCAACAAGCGGCATACCTTCTAATTGTGCTGGTCAATTATGAACAATAGGTCAAATTGAAGCAAAAACTTGAGAGAATTGGGTGGGGCCGAGGGGCCGCTGCAGCAAATATTTGAGTGGCTCCTCGCCTAACAGATACAGTCTCACTCTGAACTTTTGATAAAAACATTTGAGTCGAGTTGCTAATGTACAACGGGGCTAAACGCGCATCGGGGTATTTTTTTATAAGAACATATTTTAACCTCCTATAAAGTTTTTTGAATTTAGTATTTTTTTCATGTCATTACATTGTTTAGAGCATAAGAAACAAGTGGAAAAAATATTACATTTCGAAAAATTGTATTTTATTCATATGTTATGCTATGTCCTCGTAAGTGGACACCAGTTTAAAAATGTTTAAATGACATGTATAGGCAAAAACAATCGGATTTCTTCCCCATCCACCAATCAATTTGTAGGTTTCAGGATTTTTTTATCTAAACTTTGTTTACAGACGATTATCAACTATGTTATGAAAGATATAAGGGAATGAATTGATATACCATTTTACTTTATGCAATATGTGTGTAAAACGGCCATACATGAGTTTCCCCATTCAATGCAATGTATCACTGTATCTAATTTGCATATTAATGTGTTCTTGCAACATGTAATGACAAAAGAAGTGTAATAATGCTAGTAAATGTTGGCAACATTTTCATAATGATATCTAAATAATAAATTAAATAGATAAAACATAATATGTGTGTATATTATTTGATTTATATATTATATGTATCTGTGTATATAAATTTTATACACACACGCACACACGCACACACACACACACACACACACACACACTAATATATATTAATATAATAGTATATACACACATATATTATGTAAACTTATGTTAGAAGCTGTTAAAGCTGCACTATGTAACTTTACCGTCCACTAGAGGTCGCCTGTTCAAAACAAAGGTGTAGTTTGATGACGCCACGTTTGAGCGCAGAATCTTGGGACATGTGGTCACTGCCGGTGGAAAAGAATCGGGATAGGACTCGGGCAGAAATCATGTTAATGAATGCGATTATTAACGTTACTGTAGTATTAAAGTCCCTGTAAAGGCAATTCTGAGATTTGTTTCTAAACACATTATAAATGTTAGAAATGTATTGCTGAAACACATTACAAAGACAGGGAACTATGAAGTACTGAATTCAGAAGTTAGACCGTTAAACAGTTTTTCACCGTTGCTGTGTTCAGGATTTTCTGGGCGGGGCTAAAACGGTGGCTCGATGACGCACTGGAGCCACCGAGCCTGGCTCCTCCCCTGACACGATCATAACTAGAGCACATTCGCATCAGTTCGATCGCGAGTTACTGTTAGTACTGTTAGTTACTATAGTCAACAACTTGCATAACAGCTTACAAAACAAAAACGATGAAGAGGTGGATTAATTTTGTGAACAGCAACCTTGATGGAGAGCTGAGGATCATCACCGACACCTACCTCTGCAGTGACTTTACACCGGATCGTTTTACAAACTTTCACCGGAGACAACTGGGATTCACTGATAATCCGCTGCAGAACCGACTATCCCCCGCCCAGGCCTTCATCCTCCCGTCCCGCCGACATGATGGTGCGTCGTGATCATAGACGCTCGTGATCAGTGAGTGTTGTCTTGTGTGCTACTGCCGCTTTCCCGCGAGTGGGCGTGGTTTCGGCGCCGACAGCGGACACACCCCCAGCGTTTGAGAGCAGAGAATGCTGCTCATTTTTTCATGTTTTTGATAAGCTATTTTATGTACTTCCCGGATTTTTTTATGATACAAATTTGGCTGGGTGGTTAATAACACATTTATCTGTGGTGTGAGGAACTCAGAACACATGTTTAGTTTTGACTTTACAGGGACTTTAAGCAGAGCAGGAGCTGAGCAAGGCCACTGGAGCTATTGTTAATAAGATGAACACAAAACACGCCTCACGAGCAGCGGGACTTTTATTATGTCACAGTCGCTGGCGCCACTTCTGCTTTTCCGGTCATGAGTATGAGGTAACGCAGCTCTGTTTATCATATTAGACACATCTGAGTGTGTTAATGATGTTATGACGTTACTCTGTGTTCGCTCGGCGGCTGCTATGACACTTGTTCACACTGCAGTGAGAGTAAAGCGTTTCTGCAAAATAAAACCGGAAACTGAGGATAACGCAGATCTGACGCAATCGACAGGCGACTCCCTCACACGTCCCGGTTCCTTAGGTAAAATAGCAATTTCTCACGATTTACAAATAGTTGGAAACATTTGGGATATTGTAAGTACTCAACTGAACAAGATATATAACACTGGCCTAGTGGTTTTTGGATGTTTTACTGCAAAAATGTTACATAGTGCACCTTTAATAGCGATTAATCGATTTAACAGCACTAGTATGAAGCCGTTTCATAGCCGTGTTCATAGCTATTTAATAAAATATGTAAGTGCATCAAACATTACTTATAAAGGAGGATTTGTTTTTACTCATTTTTATTCACATTTCCATCAGAATGTGTAACACCCGAGCTGGGATGCACTGTGCGTGACACAAATTTATCACAACCACACTTTCCTGTTTTAATATTAAAAGGCAAGCACAAACTACGTAAAAGTGACGCAATCAATGCCTGAATTCGCACCACAGTATGTCTCTGCCATCTTTCATTTCCTGCTCAATTGATATGACATGAAATATCATGGATGTTACAGATGATATCCCTCTCTTCAGGCGTGTTTGATTAAACCCATCTTCTGTCCCTGAAGCCTGTGGTGGTGAGGACAATGCCCATCAGAAGCATCTGCCACAGGAGGCTGAGAGGAGCTGGGTTGCTAGGAGACCATCAAATTCCAGACTCATCTTTGAAGAAGCTGCTGTTGCATTCCTGGGATAACCGAATTGAACAAACATGAAAGTGAAGCACTAATGATGTACAACCGCCCTGATGTGTGTCGTGAGTAATCATTCACTCATTCTCCATCAATCATTCATATATTATATCACTGGTGAAAATACAATGAGCTGTCAGGTTTGTGTTATAGTCACTTTTATAGTCAGATTTTAAGAGTCTGGATTAAACCTATAAAGTTCTGTATCATATTTGATAATCACATTTCGAATGCCTCTAAATGATCAACATGTTCAAAACTGCTCGCACACAATCTACCACATGCCTTCTGTCGTCTGATTGACAGTGTATTCATTTTTAGCAAGTAAAAAGTAATTTTGTATAATTTTGTAAGACTAATAGCTGTGAAATCTAAGTAAATGTAAGAATAAACTCAATATATTGTTAGTTATATTTTAACATGAACACTTACTGAACTAAAGCAACTTAGGTTTATTTGATTATCTATACATCATTTTATTCGAAAAATCATGTTGAAATGTGAGCATCAAATATCATCAGGCTTTTGAGGAACGTTTATCTCCCATCTCTCTCAAATGATCATATTGCTTTGCATTATATTTCAGGATTTACATTGTTGAAAGCAATGGTGATAGTTCATGGATTAACCCTTTTGAGTTAGGGGTACATTCATTACTAAAACTAATAGACGTTCAACTGGTCATGAAACTATAGATGGCTCAGGCTGATCTCCTTAACTTTAAAATTCTCTATAGGGCACAGCTGATTGGTTCCTGCTGTATCAGTAGCCAATGAGCTCGCTGCCCAACCTTCAAAGGTCAAACACTTGGTCAGCATTTGCTGTAGCAGTGCAGCACGCTTTCAGAAACCCTCCACCTTCCCCAGCTATTTATGTAGTAAACACAGTACAGAACTTCCAGTTTCTACGTCAGAATGCCGGCTCATTATTGGCCGATGCTGTTTACGTGAACTCCACGTCAAATGCGTGTGATGCTGTCGCAGGAGCCAGCCAATAATGAGCCGCCGTTCTGACGTAGAACCTGGAAGCGTTGTACTGTGTTTACTACGTGAATATCGTAGGAGAATGATGTTGAAGAGAAGAGATTGTTGAATAAAGTCTGTATTTTGGGGGATTTTTTTTGCGCATGTAACAGAGCCCAGCTAGTAGTCGCTGTGCGAGTAAACCTCACTCCTCTGATCTCAAGAGACACTCTAGTGACTGACGCTAGGGGTTGCAGCCTTTAGCCTCCTTGTTGGAGCATCTGACTCTACTACAGGCAGACCCGGGTTCGAGTCCCACTTAGAGTGGGTGGTTCAAACAGGAGGGGTTACACACACAAAAAGTAATCTCGTCGCTTAATACCATAAAAGTTCAACCACTGGAGTCACATGGACTATTTTAATGATATCTTTACCACCTTTCTGGGCCTTGAAATTTGCAACGACGTTGCTGCCTATGGCTGGTTCAGAAACCTCTCTGATTTCATCAAAAATATCTTTATTTGTGTTTCAAAGAGGAACAATGTCTTACAGGTTTGGAACATCACAAGGGTGTGTAATTAATGACAAAATATTAAAATGATTGGGTGAATTCGCCCAAAAATTTTAATTAGCCCATGATTTACACTCAATTCATCCTAGGTGTATATGACATTCTTCTTTCAGATGAATACAATCAGTGTTATATTAAAAATGTCCTGGCTCTTCCAAGCTTTATAATGTCAGTGATAGTTGCTCTGTTTTTGAAGTTCATAAAAGTGCGTCTATCCATCATATAACTGCTCCACACAGCTCCGGGGGGTTAATAAAGACCTTCTGAAGCAAACTTTTTCCGTAAGTTGAATACGGAAGGCAATCGGCCAGAAGCTAGATAATTTACTTTATAAAGTTTTAAATATGGATATTTCCCTTACACAAACACATGGCTTCGCTTCAGAAGTCCTTTATTAACCCACCGGAGCCGTGTGGAGCAGTTATATGATGGATAGATGCACTTTTATGGACTTCAAAAATAACCCAACAAGTCACTATATGTCATATACACCTATAGGATGACTTGAGGGTGAATAAATCAAGGGCTAATTTTCATTTTTGGGTGAACTAACCCTTTAAGTAAGGGTTTAATGGTAAGAATTTTGTTGCAACAGCCTTGAAAAGATACCTTCAGGGATAGCCTTCGATCCATCCGGTTTCATGTTGACCATTTAGCTCAATGAAAAGACCAGTTTTAACCAGCCTGGGCTGCATTTCACCAAAAAAGCATCGTAAACTTAAGTTGATCGTAGAACAATTGCCACTAATGGTCTCTACGATCAACTTAGGCTTGCAATGCTTTTGTGAAACGCAGCCCAGGGTGGTTTGCTGGTCTAACTAGTCTGAGTCTTCAGCCTAAAAAGTGCCCAAAACCCCTCTAAAATACTTAAATGAGACAGATGAAAGGGGTAAAAGTATTACAGTTTTTACCACAGAGTGTGAAAAAGGTATAAACAGGCAAGAAAGAGAAAACCATGGCATAACCTGCCGACAGTCACTTCAAAAACACTCTGCAACACAGATCACTGGATGTTATACTTGACCTCCAGACCAACACAGCTGCTGGCCATAATTACTGCCTCCATCTGATTGGTGTAGAGGGAGGGGCGAGTCTGTAAGTAATTGAGGGTCATCAGAGCTGAATTTAATGACCAGCTTGATAATATATGTTCAGTTGTGAGGATCAGACAGGCTAAATTCATTCCTGCTGCTAATTAGTTTGCTTACAGCAATGTTGTGATTTTTCAAATGATTTTTGACAACCAACAGAAAACTTTCTTGAACTGCAGTAAATGCCCATCACGCTTCACACATCCTAAAATGCATACCAGTTAGATTCAAAGAGAGACATTTTTGATTAAAACAGGTTTGACTTTTTTAGGTCATGTCGAAAAGTGATCATTTATTTTTTATTTCATGTAAAAAAAATGAAATGTATGCATATATTTTATTGTCTTACCAGTCTTTGATTTATTTCTTTGTATTTTCTTTCGTAAAAAAACGAATAATTGTATAGAATTATTAAAATATATGTATTGTTGTTTATGTGTGATATAATTATAAGCCATTTCAATATTTATTGTTTGAATACATTCCCTCACTTTTGTGTCATACCACTAGTCTAATAGTTTTTTTTTCTTCTTTTTCCTCAGTGTACAGTGTACTATCAAGGAGACAACAGTAAGTAAGAGCCTGAGATGGATTATGAGAAAACAAAGAAAATTCAAGGTGACTCCCACTCGCGAACAGTTAGTGTGCAATTATAGTTCTCAAGCTGTAAATTTGTCAAACTATGCAAAACGTTTTAAAATATGATTTCATTGTGTAGGCCTGTATAATGTGCTAGCCATTTCAGTGATCACAATGCATCATTTGAGATGTGGAGGAAATGTTTGTGACTTTCAGGAAAAAAGAAAAAAGTTTATTTCCAAAAAAAGCAGTTGGACTACAAAATGGACATTGCGATGTTCCGTTTGAACACTGAAAACCGACAGCTCATTTCAGGACGCTTGAACAGATGTAGATTGAGTTGCAGATGAAGAACAGGAAGTTCACCCGCTGTTGGTCATAATGAAATTCTAGCTCCAATGCAGGTTTAAACAAGTACACTTCATTCTCACTTTGCGGATCTTTGCTAAGTGAATCCCTCTTTTCATTTCCATCTTTTTGTCATTCATTTCTCTCCTAAGTTCACTCTGCCTTTTTCCATTTGATCTGTCAGACCGAGTGTTGCTGCATTTCACCGTTTCTACATCACGTCCTCTTTCTCTGCGCTTTCACAGCAATTCCCAATTCTTACTGTCATTTTCCTCAGATGGATTCACCTGCTCCCGCTGAGATTTGATTGACAGGCTCTTAAGTTCACATGTTGCCGTCTAAACGGGCCGTCCCTCTGCGAGCTTCCCTTTGAAGACATCTGAATCTGTGGAGGATAGAAAGAAAGTAGGCCTACACGGGAATATGAAAGAACTCATTGCAAAGTTTCCCGGCACGGCGCAGGTTTATGTAACCGATTTGGGTACAAATCTAATTCACTCCCCCAAAAGCACACAAAAAACATTATCTGTTAATCTTCCTGCAGAGAAAAAACTTTAAAAGTGATTCTGAGGGCAAGCGGGCATTTATTTGAGAATTACATTTTTATTTTTATAGCCTCAAACAATGCAGCTGTGCGTCAATCTAATCAACACTCGGATCTCATTAATAATTCCCCTCTTTAGACATCTGTAACAAGGGTTATTGTAATACTTCCAGGACTAGTGCATCATAACGAGCCTTTATGGTCCCGCAGGCAGGAGGAATTTCTTTTACCTACCCGTGTATATTCATATTCAAACAATAATCAACGAATCCCCGCAGGGAAGAGAAATCACAAATGAGATCTTTTTTAATATCGCAAATATTTCTTCAACACAGCAATTCTACAGTCCAGTCTTTAATTTTGCTCTGAGAAAATATATGCCAGTAATCTGAGGGTACGTTTACACGACAGCTATGTACTAAAAACGGAAAAGTTTTTCCTTGGAATAGACGACAACGTTGTTAAAATGATCCCCGTTCACACGAATCTGTGAGAATGACTAAAATCGTTGTATTTTTCATGCCATTTCATATAAAAATATTAATTGTATTAAAGGGGTGGTTGATTGCCCCTTTTTACAAGATGTAAAATAAGTCTCTGATGTCCACAGAGTGTGTATGTGAAGTTTTAACTCAAAATACACCACAATTTTCAAAAATTACCATTTTTGTTAGTGTCCCTTTAAATGCAAATAATCTGCTGCTCATGGGGTGGAGCTTTAAGACCTCAGTTAGCAGCTCTGATAACCTCATGCAGACAGGAAATGAAACTGTTCAGCCTTTTATGTTCAAACCGGAGTCGGACAATGATGGAGAGACAACATGTAGAATGAGACAGGACGTTTCTGAAGGGTTAGTTGATGCATTTATGAAGCTGGTGTGGAGTTAACTATCTTCAAGTCATTGATTAGCATATTCTGTCGTGATAATCTCACCCCCTTTGTTGTGTGTTCCTGGGGGCAGGGTTTATGTACATTTCAGGGTTTGTGATGTCACTAACCCGGGAGGAAGCTTGTGTAGTCCCTACCAGCTGTTTGTTGTAGTCCTTAAAGAGCAATTCTTTCGAAGTAAATATCTCCCTTTGCTTTGAACTTTGAGCATCGTAACTTTGCAGATGTTGTTTATGCTCAAACAGCAATATTACACACTAGGCGAAATCATAAAAGTAAAATCCTAATCAACCACCCCTTTAATAATAATTAGAGCTGCATGATTTGGGATAAATTGAGAATCACAATTTGTTACAATTATTTTTGAAGATGCGTGATTCTTGAAGATTCTGAAGAACAAAATGTTTCGGTGATTTACAAAATCAGGGTCCGTATTCACAAAAACATTTTATCGTAGCACTAAGAGTTCTCCTAAATAGCAGAAAAAGCTCTTAGGTAAGAGTTTTCTCTTAAAACCTCGTCACAAAGCTGCTGAGACCAACTTTTACTAAGTAATAGAGAGAAGTCTTAAGCTAAGACCTCGTTGCTATGGATGATGTCAACACGCTTACTAACTAAAGCCGAAATTACCCGGAACAATTTGTCCCAGGAACTCTTTTTTTCCGTAGACCTACTGCTGTCTGCGTTTCCATCGCGGACTAAAGTACCGTAAAGATTAGTCCGGTGACGTAGGACTGCGCGCGACTTTAAAGTTCCCACTGGATTTTGCACTGGTATTTTGCAAATAAATGTAATAAAGCCTGAACCTCGTCGTCGGCCCATCGGTCGTATTTTTTAATAAGCACCGCGTCCGCAACAGACTTTCAAAAATAGTGGTTGAAATAAAATGCTGCGTCGAGTCGACCAATCAAAATGCTGCGTGAACTCAACCAATCAGCATGTTCAGCGCCCAAGTCCCACCCCTGAAAGTTCCTGAACTTTGAAAAAGTACTACCTCGCGAGCAGGGCCGTTTTGAGGGGGAAATATTTACCCGGAACTTCATTTAGACCCTGGTTCCTGCGGTCGAAACACCCTGAGTACCAACCCAAAGTCCCTAGTTCCTGGGGAAAGTTCCTGCGGTGGAATCGCGGCTTATGATTGGCTGATGGGGGAGGGGACTCTGTCAGTGATTTCATCATAGATATATTGTAGAACGCAGTAGCATGTTGCCATATTCAAATAAAGTTTTTTTTAAATAAGAATGCCATATTTAAAATAAAGATTTTAAAATTAAAATGTTGCCATACATTTTAAAATGTAGGCTAAGTATCACTAATTAACCCTTTAAGACCTAAGGGTATTTTTACAATTAATTTTCCGCCTGGTGTTATTTACTAAAAAAGCTTGTAAAACATCAACCCTGTTGTGCACAGACAATTGACACACATCTTTTTTTTCAAGACAAGCTGCACTGTCAGTATATTTGTGTTGCATTGATGTCACCTGAATGTAAAATAAGTTATGGGACCATAAAGACAAATGAAAACATAAAACGGAAATTGAATCACTCAAATATTTATTGAAAACACACACAAATAAATAAAAGCTAAGCATATTTCCTCTGGAAAACAGTTTGTTCAAGTCTTTGGAGTCCTGGAACTCAGGAATAAACATGATAACTTATACAGAACCAAAACTATTTACATTTTTCCAAAAAAAGTCCAGGCGCTTTTGGCCTCTTTAGATTTTGGATATTTACTGGTGCCAAGCCTCAAAACAGTTCCTATCAGGAACTTCTCCTCAAACTTTCTCCACAAAACTACTAAAAACTGCAGCGCGTCTCTCTCTCTCTCTCTCTCTCTCCTCAACACTAGCCGCGCGTCGCTCTCTCTCCACAATAATAGAGCTGTGGTTCATGCGTAATGACGCACACCAACGTGGATGACGGATCAGCCTGTCATTGGTCAAACCCTCATCCAAAATGGCAGCTAGCATCGCGCTAGCGGCAAAAATGACGGAAAATTTATAAATTATGGACATCAAGTGGATACATTTTGGATGTAAGCGTTTTGATTTATTGCTGAACAACTCCAAAAAGATGCACATGTTCCAGGCTGGATAGAAAACCTTCTGTAAAGGCTACAAAGACACCAAAGACACCCCCGTGATGGCTAGCTCGTTAGCTTTCTGCTGGAAAAAACGGTAAGAAAATCGATAAAAGTTTCATGAAGTAATATAGATATTTATCGGAGGTGCCGTGTGACGTCGTGGGCGATGCCGTAGGGCTCTGAGGGTTAAACAAGAATATGTTCAGTTGTCTATTAGAACTATTCCTTTAAACTCAAACTCTGCCCACAAGGCTATCAGTGCAGACGATGGGACATTATTCTCAACTTGACTGCAATGTTTTATTTCTCCATCATTCAATGCATATTGCCTATACATAAATTAACCTCTATATTATGTCATTGCAGATTAAAATCTATAAATCAAAATATTTATTGTATTTATGAAGAAAAGGCTCAGCACCCAAGGCTCTATTGCCTCAATGGCGTATGTCTCAATGTCTTTGCCGCCAACAACCCTTAGGATTGTTTGTGATTTGGTCTTAATGACTTAGGAGTCATCTTGACTACTCCTAATGTTTCACGGATTTAGGAGCTGGTTTTAGCACTAAAATTCTTTGTGAAATACATGTAGGCAAAAATGTAAAATTAGGACTGACATGCCCATTATTTTTAAGAGTCTCTCCAAAATCTGCAAATTAGGAGCTACTTAAAGGGTTAGTTAACCCAAAAATGAAAATTCTGTCATTAATTACTTAACCTCATGTCGTTCGACACCCGTAAGACCTCCGTTCATCTTCAGAACACAAATGAAGATATTTTAGTTGAAATCCGATGGCTCAGAAAGGCATCTATTGGCACAATGTATTTTTCACTCTCAAGACCCATAAAAGGTACTAAAGACGTTGTTACAAAGTCCATCTCACTACAGTGGTTCTACAATAACTTTATGAAGCCACGAGAATAGTTTTTGTGCGCAAAAAACCCCCTAAATAACGACTTATATAGGCTAGTGATGACCGATTTCAAAACACTGCATCATGACGCTTCGAAGCGTTATGACTCAGTGAGTCGAATCATGATTCGGATCGCGTGTCAAACCGCCAAACTGCTGAAATCACTTGACTTTGGTGATCCAAACCGCTGAATCGACTCACTGATTCATAACGAAATCGGTCATCACTATATACTGTAAGTAAAAAAAATAATCAGACAAATAAATAAACAAACTGAAAGTAAACATTTCATCAAATCCAGGCCTTTTCCTTTCTCGTTCTTCACTGTCATCGCTCCTCCTTTTATGCGCCGTCACTCCTCCGTGAGAGATCCGAGACCGCTGTGACGTGCAGCTGGCGCTCATTATCAATCACTCACCGGCCTCACGTCGCTCTCGCGGCTCTCGCTCGCCCTGCTCGTCACATACGGGTTTTGAACAAAACGGTTCAATGATTGATTCAACAACTTGGTCATACGGCTGCGTCCGACTTTTGCCACGCTGCCTTATCAGGCAATGAATTTGCAGCCAGCATTTGCCCACGAAAGTACCTCACAAAATGATTTCGGACAGCGTCATAAGGCATGTCCACCAAAGCATTTTTAGCCAGCTGAAAACGATAGGCGCTCTGCTGAAAAGCCTTGCTGTGAGCACTTGAGAGCATTTTGGCAGCGCAGCTTTTTTCAGTTGAGACTCTTTGCTTGCTATGATTCAGAATATCCGTGGAAGTGTTACTAGTATCTCATTTCACAGATAGTTTTGTTTCTGTATTGTTTCTATTGAAAAATGCAGTAAAGTATGTGCTCTGGCTCTTGTTTTAAATCATTTTGTTCCGTTACTATGCTTTTTCTTGTCATGTGTTGAAGATGTACAAGCAGAATGTGGTGGTTGGTCGGTGTTGTATTTGTCCCCCCTCCCTCCCCTCCTCCTCTCCTCCACTTCCCCTGTAATTGGACCGCTGGGTAAAAATTTACAGTGATGAGCGCTGCGTTTTACTCAAAGTTGAACATTCTTCAACGTAGATGGGGAAAGGGATGCTCACCGCCTTGGTATGCTCATGCAGTTCTAAAAATGCGGCGCTTCCATTGAAAACAATTGGAAAAATACGTCAGCCATGTTGGTGGACGGTTTAATGAGCTACAACATAATAGAGCGAGCTTTGGTGATAATGAAGCGAATATTGAATTCCATTGAATATTGAATTGAATTCCAACTTCAATAGTAATTTCTCATTAGAAATGACATCAAAAGTGGAAAATGTTGTTTTTACTCACACACACACACACACACACACAAACTGACCACCAACCGGTGTTCTAGCTCAACTTTCACAGAATGGAAAGCACCGGATTGGGGGATATCAAAGGCAGTGAAGGATATACCTATCTATGCTGTCTTCAAAAATCCATCAGATGAAGGTCTCTCAGGAGACAGGAAGTGAAGCTAACATAAGAATCAGACATGCCTTGATGCTTTCCTACCTTGGTCTTTAAATCTGATATGAAGTTTTTAGTATCTAAAAGATTTCTAAAATCATAAAGTGAAGTTCATCATTTTGGAGTAGCCGTACTCTTTGCCGTACTGTTTCACCGGAGGGGAGATACACATTTGCTCAATTATTACCAAAGGTGACAAAACAACAGAGAGACTGTTAAATCGCCAATTATACGGCATGCTACATTTATTTATTTAGTGTTTATCCATTTTTCCTTTCAAAACTATGGGAACTATCGTCTTCATGGTTGCTAAGTGAAAAACCCAAGCAAATAAGATTCTGGATAATTGCAATTGACCTCAAAAGTCATCTCTTAGTATTCAAATACATTTAGCTTTCCTCAGGGATGGTTCTTACCGAAGAGGTGCTTCTCCATCCATCTGAATGTCTAGATTAGAACAAAAAGTTTAGGATAGATGCTATGATTGAATATGACTAGAAGTTTTAACAACACTCTAGTAAGATAAATGATCATCTGGTAATGATTTAAATAGTTATCTTGTGTCAGCTGGCAGCAATGGGTCGGCAAGCCTGCAACTAATTTTCATGATGGATGGTGGAATTCAATTACCCTTAATCTGTAATTAAAGCGAGAAGAGGCAGCCAATGGCTGTGATTTATTACATTAGGAATGTCAGAGACACAATCAGGATAGAAATCTATAATTGTATAATTGGGAAGAGTCGCTTGCCTTATTTGAGTTTCTTTTTGAGTTTCACAAAATAACTTTTTTTAAGATCTACACTCTGTTAAAACTAAAGGTTCTTCAATGGCATCTATAGTTCCATGAAGAACCTTCAACATATGCTTATATTATTAAAGTTGGCTTGAAACCAAAGTTGCGAGAGTCTCTTCTCTATTGTGTTCAGGGCTGGACGTTAACGTTTTTGCTCACCAGCCACTGTGGCTAGTGGTTTTCCAAAGTTACTAGCCACTCAGCATTTTCACTGGCGACAGTTTTGACATTGATATCATGTTTTGGCAGTCGGTATATTAGCTCTTTCCCTGTCAGCATTTTTGAAAAAAGTTTCACAAAAGTTTCTTGGCCCCCAGAATATTTTGCTATATATATATCTGATTTGAGGTAAACAGTTACATGACATTTTTTAAGTTAAGACATTTTAAAGTAAGCAGAACTTGCAGATTTTTATTTGTTTATTTTGTTTTTCATACATTTAACTTAAAAGTATAATTTAATCTCGATGTACATATTTTTACTAGTGGATACTTGGCTAGACTTAACTAGCTAATTCAATAAATGCTAACTTGCTAATGCGACACAATACTTTGGTAGCATTAGCATAGCATAGCACTTGCTGAATGAGTACAGCAATATAAAACATTTAACATACAGTATATCTGTTCTCAAACTAACAGGTCCGGTACAACAGGCTTGTACTAATATAGTGTATAAAAGCAAGAAGACAACATAAGTTATAGTCGTAATTAAATTAAAATATACATGTTCTATCTCCATGCAGCATATAAGCAGTTTCTGACATTATTGGCTGCGTCCAAAACCTGTAAAATGCTGCCTTCAGAGGACTCATTTCAAGGTAGGAAGGCATAAAGGCATGTCCGAATCTAATGTTAGCTTCACTTCCTGTCTCATGAGATGCCTTCATCTGATCGATTTTTGAAGTCCGCATAAATGTATCCTTTGCTGCCTTTGATTTCCCACAATCCTGTGCTTTCCATTCTGTGACAGTTGAGCTGGAAAAAAAAGATGGCGTCCGAAAGTTGCGTTTGTTGGTCAGTTCGTGTGTAAGTGTACGTTTTTTACCAACATTTTCCACTTCTGATGTCATTTCTAGCGAGAAATTAGTAATGTAGTAATTAAATATTTGTTTGTCTAGTCAGAATATGAGTCTGATACTGCTCCATTGGGCTGTGATTATGGGGCGTTTCAACCGAACCAGGAAAGAAAATGCCTCTGCACTCAATTGGATAGACCTACAACCAATCAGAGCAACGGAGTAAGTGAAGTATGTTGACCGACGCCAGTGTTGCCAAGCCTGCTGTTTTCTTGCAGGTTGAATCAACGCCAATTATGTTATATTTAGCCCCGGGAATGCAAATTTTACCGCGATTGGGCTTGTTTTGGGCTAGTTTTGTGTAGCAATTGGGGGGGTTTTGTTTAGAAAATCTGGCAACCTTGACGTATACATAGTTGTCAACAGAACTCAACTGCACGCACGCTGAAAAAAGATGATGAGTGTAAACGATCTTTGCCGTTGTTGTAAAAATCATTTAAGGCTAATGAATAAATCATACTAACAATATAAGTGCACCTCAGGAAACATTATGAAATAATTAAAAAAATCCACTTTATGACCCTTTAAAGGGTAACTTCAGTGATTTAGCATTAAGCTTTGTATCAGTAGAAACCCGTAGTATATTTGAATTATGGTACTTTACTCCCTCATGTCCCCCTGAGACGATAGAATTATGCATTTTATTTCTGAAAAAAATGGGAGTTGTTGTCTTTCATCCACATGAGAGAAAAATACATTTTTGTCTTTTCTCAGTCTAGAAGGCTCCAAATTCAAAAGTAATTTCACATTTCTACTACATAAATGACACAGTTTAAATACACATTCATCTTCCCAGCACTGAAGTGCCCCTTTAAGAACTTTTAACTGAAACTCAAAATGGTTCTTTTCAATAGAACCCCCTATTGGAACCTTTATTTTTAAGAGTAGTTTTTGAGAAAACATCTAGTACCAGTGCTTTAAAGAACTTCGAAACTAATATACTGATCGGAAGAAGAACCTGTAGAGAAAGTCTTGAACTCTATACAGTGAAAAATGAGGTTGCAATGAGTTATTATATAAGAGTGTGAAGCACATTCCATAATGCCTTTGTAATTCTTTATTGAAATATTCACACCGTACCAAACAGCACGGAAGTTGAAGAATGAAGAATGTGGAGGTTTTTCAATATCGCAGCCAATTTTGGAAGATTTCTAAGTGCATAAATACGATGTCTTGCCAGGTCTGGGATATCTAGCTCTGAGCAGGCACTGAAGATTTGCAGTGATGTCAAATGATGTCAAGCCACTGGCTTATTTCACCAAGGTGTTTTACCAAGTGCTACTGGGAATTTTTTTCTGCCTGCTGTCATCAGACTGTACACCGCCTCCTCATCTTCCTCCAGCACTGTCGGTCCTCACAGCAGTCTGGGCTGCTTCCCCAGTCACGATTAATGGTGCTGTGTCTGCGCCGGGTGCTTGTGCAGTTGAGGACTGAGCACTTCACAATGATGCTGCTGTTTATGCATGACATTTCCTTTTGGGGTTCAGTAATATTCAACCTAATGAATCACTTTGTTTGGACATGAACTGATTCAGTGATTCGAGTCTTATGTTTTCAGTCTTCTTTTAATACTAAATTTCAGTTCTGCTGTTCTACAGTTTTGACTGGATGGATGGAAGTATGAAACGACAGACGGATGTCCAAATGAACGAACAATCTCAACGAAACATCTTAATTATGGTGACAGAATTAAATTTGCACGTATAGACTACTGTCCAAAAGTTTGGGGCAAGATTCAGGGTTTTCGCAGGTCTTAAAAAAATCCTTAATTTGACCTTCCACAATTTAAGGCCTTAAAAATGTGTTAAACTGGATGGGAAAGTTTTAAATTCAATATCATTTTTGATTTCTGCGATGCCATTGATGAATTGCAGAATCCATTCATAGTAAATGGAATATAATAGGGCTGGGTGTTGACACAAATTTCACAATTCGATTCGATTTCGATTCACAAGCTTGCGATTTGATTCGATATCGATTATTTTGTATATATATCAGGTTCAATACATGGCAAATTTTCTCAAGGCAAACAAATCTCTGAACTAATGCTGTAAACTATGAGAGTCAGTTGTAGCCTACTATAATATTGAAGGTAAAAATGAACTGATTTGTATACAAACAATTACATACACTCAATGATGGGTTTTTTAATATATAAATATTTAAATGGTGGCTGTCATGCCAGATTTATTCATACATAGATGCATTAAATATTGAAGAACTTTAAATATTATAATCAATAGCATATGTAATATGGTGTATATATTTAGCAAAATGATCCACTTTAGAGTTTTTATAGCTGACTAACGAGTTTATGGACACTGAATATGTTTTTTCTGAGGTAAATGTGCATTATATGACATTATTCACAAGCTATTTTATTGGCATCTTTCCGCTACAATGTTCCATCATTCATCAAATGGAAACAGGATGACTAATTGATTCATGGGATTTAAGTTAAAATCGAGAAATAAATTTTTTTTTTTTACCTAGCCTTACTGTTGGAATTTGTCAAATTTTGGATGAATAAATCAAAAGTAGGTCAGTACACTTAAAAGGACAGTTCACCCAAAAATGAAAATTCTGTTGTCATTTACTTAAAACGACTTTCGTTCTTCATATAACGATCAAGTCTCTTCAGAAAATTTGGAATAAACCGTGTTAATCGTATGGTTTAGATTTATGCTCTCTTTATGAAGTTTTTGAAGTGTCAAAGTGGTAGTTGCGTAGCTGTCAATGGAGGGACAAAAAGCTCTCAGATTTCATAAAAAATATCTTAATTTGGGTTTCGAAGATGAATGAAAGTCAGTAATATTTTATGTAATTTAAAGCAGTCTAGAAAAATGTAAACAGAATAAACTAATTGCAAAATTAAGTTGCATGCACTGCAAAAAATTATGTTCTACCTCTATCTCAGGATTTTTGTTTTCCAGCACAAATTTAAAACATCCTTAAATCGAGATTCATTTACTTGACATGCAAAATGAAGAAATTAAGTCTTGTTTTCTGAGAAATTGAACAAAATGAATTGAGTTTATGCTTAAAACAAGAACAAATATCTGTCATTGGGTATGAAAATTGCTTACATTTGAATTAAGTTGATTGGCAGATATTTGTTCTTGTTTTAATCATAATATCACTCACACGATTTCTCATCTCAAACTTAAAGCTATTTTTGTAAAATGAATTAATTAATTATGAATTATGGAGATCTGTTGGAAATTGTCAATTTCAAACTTTGAAGTGTCACTAATACTACTCATTGTGTGTTTAGACATTTACATTTAGAAAACATATTGATGCGTTATGTTCCCTTAGATTTTAGAAATTCATTTAACATTCATATAACCTGCAGAAACCCTGTATTGTTGGTTTAACTTAAAAAATAAGTTGCCTGGTTGGTTGCCTTAAAAATTTGAGTTCATTGAAATTAAAAATTTGAGTTAAAAACAACGAAGGAGATTGGTTTAATAAATAGAAACTCAAAATATTATGTTATCTGAATCACATTAATTATATAAGTTGATTTGACAAAAGATAAAATGTTGTGATAAATGAAAATAATTTTTTTATAGTGTAGTTGCTTATTAGCATGCATATTATAGGATATTGCCTGTTTATTAGTACTTATAAAACACATAATGCCTTATTTTACATCCCTTAATCCTACCCAAAACATTGCTTACTAAACAAAATCAGGTCTCCAATTTAACATTTTCTTGTGACTGATCACATCTAAATATTTTAGTTGGGCAAATTGAATTTCTGTGAATTAAATTGCATCAGTTCACAGAAATTCAATTTGGCCAACTGAAACATTTAGATGTGATCAGTCACTAGAAAATTGTCAATTGGAGACCTGATTTTTTTTTTACAATGTACCTAAACTTCATAACTGCATTAATAACTATTAATAAGCAGTAATTGGGAGTTTATTGAGGCAAAAGTTGTACTTAATAGTGAATGTGTTCCCCATACTAAAGTGTTACCGATTAAAAAAAGAAGAAATTGTCAGATGACAGTAAAGCCATTTTTAAAATATATTCACATAGAAAACATTTAAATTGTAAAAATATATTACAATATTATTGTTTATTGTTTCTGTATTTTTGAACAAATAACCGCAGCCTTGGTGAGCAGAAGAGACTCCTTTCAAAAACATCAAAACTTTTTACCAACCCCGTAGTGTAACTCAAGTCGAAACAGTAATGAACAACTGCAAAGACTTTGCTATACAAAGACAACTTTATTCCCTTTATTTTATAATAACAAGGACTGTCCGATCAAACAGTAGTGTTAGTTTACACTAAACATTCATAAAACATATTAATCAATAATAGCATTTAATAGTCATTTAAAAGAAGACCTAAAATGCTACTCGAATCAGTTGATGCTTTAATTCTACAAAATGTGATATCAAAAAGTCTTGTCACTACTATTTGTTGGAAAAGAAATAGCCTGCCAATGTAATGCTAAATGTAAGTCAACCGCTAGAAACAAAACCACACATAAAAAATATAACAAAACAAATCTCCACCACTCGATTCAATACAGCTGCCATTAAACTTCATTAGCTTCTCTGTGAAATTAAAAAATCATGAAACTATAAAATAACAAACCGCAGTATCTTGCAGCTAGAAATCTAGTTTATGAGAAAACAAAAGGGAACTAGTGAATATAATGACTCCATAATGGCACTTTAATGACAATCAATATTGCCCAACATGTCCCATTCATCTGAGAGGAGCGAGTCTGTGGCGGCTCTTTCATTAGTTACACACAACTACAATACATTACAATACTTACCTGTTCCTAATTAAACATACAAGAAGACATGAGACAATATGTATTTTAAGAGATTATGAAAACCTTACACTACTGGACAAAAGTTTGGCATAATTATGATTTGTCTTTTTTAATGTTTTTGAAAGAAGTCTCTTATGCCCATCAAGGCTGTATTTATTTGATCAAAATTACAGTAAAAACAGTAATATTGTGAAATATCCTTTCAAATAGCCGTTTTCTATGTGAATATATTATAAAATGTCATTTATTCCTGTGATCAAAGCTGAATTTTCATTATTAGTGTCACATGGTCCTTCAGAAATCATTCTAATATGATGATTTGCTGCTTTATTATTACTATGTTACTATGTTGAAAACAATTGAAACATTTTCAGGATTCTTGGATGAATAGAAAGTTCAAAGGACCAGTATTTATTTGAAATATAAATATTTTGCAATTTTATTAATGTCTTCAACTGTCACTTGTGATTTTAATGTATCCGTAACACACAGAAGAGGACAGACGAGGTAAATATAACAATAACAAGGCTTTATTGCAGATATGGGGAGCAGAGCAGGAATGTAACAGGTAATGTAGATATGCAGATGATAGATCACGGAAGACTAAGCTGGTCGTAATATGATGTTTCTATGTGCAGGTGAAGAGTTGGAGAAGCAGGATGGAGAGTGGAAGATCCTGGTGGATGATAAGGGGCAACAGAAGACAGATCCGGCAATACAGGTAGCACTCAGGTGAGTAATACGGGTAGGTCATGTGTGCTTGCCATAGACATGACCAGACAATAGTGAGGTGGAAGGTGACTGCTTAAATACAAGAGCCGTTTCTCAATATGCGTTCTTGTCTGTACTTGTGTTCTCATGCCCAAGTACTGTTCCAATTCAAAGTTCACATCTAGCCAAGTACAGTTCAAATCTCCGGATGTGTCCTTGATCCGGCCCTTTTATCGAGGATGCATCGAGAGGTGACTTGTGTGGACCAACCAACAAGCGTCAATAGTGGATAAGAAAACCCACGTAATTTAATAATACTACTGTTATTGTGTCACGAAATGTAGTTTTAAGACTTTTCAGGCAAGAATGTAGTTGTTTAAAGTTCAGATCTGTGGTTTATTTATAAAGAGAGCGCCTATTTGAAAATGTTAAGTTTTCGGAGTTGTGAGATCCAGTCGATCACCGGGCGCTCAGCGTTCGTTAACCCCGGCGAGAGCAGCCTTTCCTCGGCTAAACCTTCTGACGTTTGCTGCTGGCTCTGATGTCTCTGTGGTGGTTAAAGGGTTAGTTCACCCAAAAATGAAAATTCTGTCATTAATTACTTACCCTCATGTCGTCCGACACCCGTAAGACCTCCGTTCATCTTCGGAACACAAATGAAGATATTTTAGTTGAAATCTGATGGCTGAGAAAGGCCTCCATTGGCACAATGCATGGTTCACTCTCAAGACCCTTAAAAGGTACTAAAGACGTCGTTACAAAGTCCATCTCACTACAGTGGTTCTACAATAACTTTATGAATCGGCGAGAATAGTTTTTGTGCGCAAAAAAACCCTAAATAACGACTTATATAGTGATGACGATTTCAAAACATGGCCTCATGAAGCTTTGAAGCGTTATGAATCAGTGAGTCGATTCAGCAGTTTGGATTGCCAAATTTCAGCAGTTTGGATCGCCAAATTTCAGCAGTTTGGCGGTTTGACACGCGATCCGAATCATGATTCGACTCACTGATTCATAACACTTCGAAGCTTCATGAGGCCGTGTTTTGAAATCAGTCATCGCTATATAAGTCGTTATTTAGGGTTTTTTTGCGCACAAAAACTATTCTCGTCACTCCATAAAGTTATTGTAGAACCACTGTAGTGAGATGGACTTTGTAACAACGTCTTTAGTACCTTTTAAGGGTCTTGAGAGTGAACCGTGCATTGTGCCAATGGAGGCCTTTCTGAGCCATCAGATTTCACCTAAAATATCTTCATTTGTGTTCTGAAGACGAACGGAGGTCTTACGGGTGTCAAATGACATGAGGGTAAGTAATTAATGACAGAATTTTCATTTTTGGGTGAACTAACCCTTTAAACATGAGATATAATTCGTCTTGTGTAGATCTAACGGGCGATCTTTGGTCTCATGAATCTATAATTTGTTATAATTTGCTATTCGTTTTGGCTGAGGGCAAAGGGAAGTTTCATTTATTTCTTTGATCATTAAAACTGACATTTAACAAAAAGAGACGGATTATGTTTTATGTCATATTTAATTTTATTACAGTGAAGACAATCATATATGCACACTTATTGCGTGAACCACATATTAATATGTTTCGTTTTATTGTAGCCTAAAATATACATACAGAGGGAGCTGAGTGACGCTATCAAGAACGCTGCTGTGCACTTTCGGTCTTGTGGACTTACAATGGCCGCTGTGTGCGCGTGTCCGTTAAGTCCTCAGGGAGTCCCATTTGTCATTTTAGATCTCGGAAGGGTGCTCGCGAGCGCCCCCCTTTGAGGTCAATATGAGCACTTCTGCCGAGCCCGCTCTCCAGGGGCGATTCTATGATTTTCATTTTAGGGGGTTCAGCCCCCAGTGAGGGTATGAAAAAAAATGGTAAGACTTTAGTTTAGGGTCCAATTCTCACAATTAAATAGTAGCTTATTAGTATGCACATTAGGATATTGGCTTATTCTTTATTATTACTTATAAAGCAAATAATAATGCCTTATTCTGCATGACCATTTGTACATCCCTTAATCATACAATGTAGGCAGGTTTATTAATCAGAGATCCCAAATGTGAGGTTAGGGGGGTTCGGGGGCTTGCTACCCTCGAGAAAATTTTGATTTCCATGATCTACATATGTGCATTTTGAGATATTCTGAACGTCAAAAAATTAGATAACAACAGCTTGAAAACCATGTCAGTGGGCGGATATGACTGATAAAGGTTTTCCATTTTCGTCAGTGAAGACAGTAAACATACTATATGTTTAACTGATATTTATATGTTTTATGAATCATTTTCGTAGACACGTTAATTTACTGAAGGCTACCTGGAAAGCTAGGTAACTAAATGTATTAAATTAATTCACAATATGCACACTTTCATTACTAATCTTTTGCCCAATACAGGCTGAAAAAGCTGAGCTTTTTTATTTACTGAGAGCTACAAATGGGATTATATTAATTTACAATATGCACACATTCATTACTATTATCCATTACTACACATTCATTACTATTAATCATATGCCTAATCTGAAGAAAACGGCGTCGTTAATATTTCTTGTTTGTTAAATGACATTTCAATTCAAAATGGCGAAATTAGACAAAAGTTTATTAATTTGCCTGAATATTTGTTCTTTTTTTTACCATTCGTTTAACATTTCTGACTTAAAGAAGCAGCTGTCAAATATGAAATGTTTAGTTTAGCTACTTACATATCTCGCACTTGACGTTGAGTCGAGTCGTGCTGCTAAAATTCGAGCTCAGCCTCAGCAGATTCTGTGCGTACATAAAGGCCGCCTTCTCTGATTTGATTGGCTTTCTCAAATATTTAAAAGTAAACAAAAATCTGCACACTGTTAATACTGCTCCCAAAGATTTATTAAAACATGCAACGTTTCAACCCAAAAGGGTCTTCGTCAGGCAAGGCATTTATTCTTTATTGAATCTAGCACCTGTAAAAGTTTCATTGGATGTGCGCACAATTCTTCCTCTTTCTCGAATATTTTGACATTGACAAGCGGTGACAGACCAATGAGGCTCAGATCAACGCACACACCTCTGCTTCTGACGTGCGCTCTATTCGTCGCCACAGCGGATTGAAGAACTCGCTGATTAAAAGAAGGCTGGAGCCCCCCTAAAAAGGGCCTAGTGATGCCCATGGTGCGGGTTAATGCAGCGGACTTCTTCCCGACAGTCAAAGCGGCATTACGTCATGAAAGTGCGGACTCAGAGGAAGACTGTGAGGGTTTAGGGGGCCATTTGGGACAGGGCCTTGGTTTTGAGAAACGGCCACGGTGTGATGAGGGTGATTGCTGGCAGTTGTGGGTGATAGTGCAGGTGGTGAGCAGAGAGGATTATGGGAAGTGTAGTGCAGATGCACTGATGGAGCTGGGGACTGTGACAGTATCCTTGCTTAAAAGTAGCTTTTTTTCTTTTTTTGTATCTTACTTGCCCTATAAACTATTGAATGCTACAGGATCACGATTTCCACAATAATATGAAATCATGATTTCAACAATGTTTTCAACATTGATAATTACAATAAATGTTTCCTGAGCAGCAAATCATCATATTAGAATGATTTCTGAAGGATCATGTGACACTGAAAACTGGAGGAAGGATGCTGAAATTCAGGAATAAATGACATTTTAAATTGTAATATTTCACTATAATATTTTACTGCATTATATTTTATATTACTCACCAAAAAAATCTTAATTTTTCCAAACTTTTTGACTGGTATATAAGAAAAGGCGATAATAATCATAAAAAAAAAAAATGCATCCCATTCTCTGAGGTTGGTGTGTAGTCATAAATATATATTTCGAATATATTTCACTTGAGATCATATCTGGTTCTTTGAGCTCAAAGGTCAGACATAATAGCAGGTAAATCCTTTTAATGGTCACATAATGCCGGGCGGACATGTCATCATTACATCCATTTCATCTCAGTCTGTTTAACCAGGCCGTGTTAAATGTCATGGTTTATGAACACAAGGACATCTCCTCGTTTTATGTTTATGTGATGACTCGTGATAGTTAAAGATCTTCCCAAACTCATTTGCCTTATAATGGCTACAGAACTTTGTCTCCTGCTATTGTGTACACGTGCTGTGATTGGCTTTCACTTATTATAGCCATATTTTCACGTATCTTGTTTTTCACTGTGATTAATTCTAGAACTGACTGTTTCCATGGTGATATTCAAATGACTTGACATCAACTTTTCTTTGATGCTACATCATTAAACTCCCATAGTAACCTCTGATACCTTTGAGATCTGTTGTTTCATAGCCAAATGATTTAAGAGCAGGTTAATGCTTAACCAAGTTTAGTTCTCATCCCCATGGGAACTAACACGTCCGTGCCATCATTTCATCCTGCTCAATCAAAACTTTAAAAAAAAAGGACATTTTTAAAATTGATATGAAAAGCTCTCTTATTGCTTTAATATAAGCACAATCAACTTTGATTCCTCGTTTTGATCCTTTTTCTCATTTTATTATGCCGTTTGATGCTGTAAATTACACCGTAAGTGAGTTTAGCCAACATAATATGCTTTTTTTTTAAATAGAAAGGTAAATGGCAATTTTACAGGTTATTGTTCTTACCGCAAAACCAGGGGTGGAAATGTCAAACGCACGCAGCTTTAGGCTGAGATGCGCTTCATAAAGAAGATTAGGCGCTTCGATTAGACACAGTCAATTAAATGCACTTTAACTGCTATTATTAATGCAAATGCACAATCCTTCTGGCAGACGTACAATGTGAAGAATACATTATGTATGGCTGTAAAAGAAAAACAATGAAAGGGTGTTATTCATTAGGATGCCAGAAAATTCTGTTTTCAGTGTTTATAGCTTTATCGAAGAGAGCACAAACAGAATGTGAGATTGAACAAGCCTTAACAAGCCATTTTAAAGGTCCCATGGCATGAATATTTCACTTTATGAGGTTTTTTAACATTAATATGGAGTTCCTTTAGTCTGCCTATGGTCCCCCAGTGGCTAGAAATGGCGATAGGTGTAAATCAAGCGGCAACCTCCCGCAGTTTCTCTTGAAGGCAATATGGAAGTTACTTAAACTGCAATTAATCGACTGACCACTAGGGACAGACTCCAGAAGGGAGCAGAATCTCATTGAGCTCAATGTTAAAATGCCCAACTTTACAGCAGAAAAAAAACACATGTTTACAGCCTGGTACAAATTGTGGTTTTGGTCTATACGGCTAATTTTGCCCTTCATGACGACTGTGACTCATTCGTTTACATTATATAAAGCCATAAAGTTAATAAAGCATAATTACTTCTCCAAAGTTCTCCGTCTGAGTCAGATTCTGGGTCAAACTGGAAAGCTTGAACGACTGCGTGTCTACGAGCCGTTGCGACACATCCACTGTAAACAGTAGTGCATGGTACGATAGCCGCAAGCTGGTCAAGGACACACCCCAACCCTCCAGCTTGCCCCGCCTCTCTTCTCCTCATTAGCATTTAAAGCTACAGACACAGAAATGGCATGTCCTAAAGGAAAGCTCATTGTGGGACTGGCTCGTAGTGGCTGTAATCAGATACAGTATTAGGGGACCACTAAGGCCTATATAAAAGCATCCAAAAAGCAGCATGTCATAGCACCTTTAACTATGTATTGAAAAAAACAAAACAAGAACAACATAGCAATTGGGATACAAATTCAAGGAAGGTGAATCGCGTCAAATAAAATCCTTAAATTCCAGCAACGCATCTTTAGAAATGACAGATGTGGTGCTTGACAGTCATCAGCTCCGATGGGATTTTAATATTTTTCTGTGCAATCAGTTTTATCACCTTTGCATTTGCTAGATTCTGGAAAAGTACAACAAACATTGACACATTTGGCTTATATATGAACACTGCTGGATAGATTAGTTAAAAAATTATCCATTACTGAATACAAATTACATTATGCAAAATGTAGTTAGTAACATAATCTATTACATTACACGTTAGGTAATATAATCAGACTAATTTATGATGACTTTTAGATTACTTTTGACCTAGCGTGCTTATCACATTGATTTGAATATGATAATCGTGTACCATTTTGATATCAAACACACAAATGTGTGGAAATGTGTTATCAACAACAGGAAGTGCATTAAACATTACATTACATCAGGGTTTTTGGCGAGGGAACTGCAGAAAGTTTGTAAGTTGATGAAAGGTAATTAATTAATACAATAATTATTTATTATTAATAATGAAAGTGATAATTAAAACATAAAAATTTGCAATTAATAAATAAATTGGATTTGATAATTTTTCGAAAAAAAAATATTAAATATTTTATTTGTTTATGCCTCTTAATTTTCTGGACGTATATAAGCACTGGGCTGTTTTAGAAAGGAAAATTAAAATATATATATAAAAAAAATAATTAGGGAGAATCAATAATTTATGGCCTTTTTGTAAATGTTAAGTAATCTTGTAATCAATAAAAATTTGTACTGTCAAATCGATTAATCACATCCAAAGTAAAAGTTTGTGTTTACGTAATATATGTGTGTGTGTACTGTGTATAATTATTATGTATATATAAACACATACACATGCATGTATATATTTAAGAAAAATTGTTATAGGCCTATTTATATATAAAATATTTATATTTATATATAATTTAAATTATATAAACATATACAAAAATATTTCTTAAAAATATACATGAATGAGTGTGTATTTATTTATATATATATATATATATATATATATATATATATACATACAGTACGCACACATACAGTGATCGGCATAACATTATGACCACTGACAGGTGAAGTGAATAACACTGTGAATAACATCTCTTCATCACGGCACCTGTTAGTGGGTGGGATATATTAGGCAGCAAGTGAACATTTTGTCCTCAAAGTTGATGTGTTAGAAGCAGGAAAAATGGGCAAGCGTAAGGATTTGAGCGAGTTTGACAAGGGACAAATTGTGATGGCTAGACGACTGGGTCAGAGCATCTCCAAAACTGCAGCTCTTGTGGGGTGTTTCAAAAAGTGCGAAGGAACAGTGGTGAACCGGCGACAGGGTCATGGCCGGCCAAGGCTCATTGATGCATGTGGGGAGTGAAGGCTATTTGTAGCTCAAATTGCTTAAGAAGTTAATGCTGTTTTTGATAGAAAAGGTGTCAGAATAGACAGTGCATCTCAGTTTGTTGTGTATGGGGCGGCATAGCCGCAGACCAGTCAGGGTGCCCATGCTGACCCCTGTCCACCGGCGAAGGCGCCAACAGTGGCACGTGAGCATCAGAACTCGACCACAGAGCAATGGAAGAAGGTGGCCTGGTCTGATGAATCACGTGGTTGGCCGGCTGCGTCTGCTGCGCTTACCTGGGGAACACATGGCACCAGGATGCACTTTGGGAAGAAGGCAAGCTGGTGGAGGCAGTGTGATGCTTTGGGAAATGTTCTGCTGGGAAACCTTGGGTCCTGCCATCCATGTGGATGTTACTTTGACACGCACCACCTACCTAAGCCTTGTTGCAGACCATGTACAGCCTTTCATGGAAACGGTATTCCCTGGTGGCTGTGGCTCTTTCAGCAGATAATGCGCCCTGCCACAAAGCAAAAATGGTCCAGGAATGGTTTGAAGAGCACAACAACGAGTTTGAGGTGTTGACTTGGCCTCCAAATTCCCCAGATCTCAATCCAATCGAGCATCTGTGGGATGTGCTGAACAAACAAGTCTGATTCATGAAGGCCCCATCTTGCAGCTTACAGGACTTAAAGGATCTACTGCTAACATCTTGGTGCCGGATACCACAGCACACCTTCAGGGGTCTAGTGGAGTCCATGCCTCGACGGGTCAGGGCTGTTTTGGCAGCAAAAGGGGGACCAACACAATATTAGGACATTATTAGGTCATGTTATGCCTGATTGATGTATATTATGTAAGCATGAATTTTTATTTTGGATGCGATTAATCGGATTTGACAGCACTAATAAAAATTTAACTGTAGTCTGAAAAAGAGTGTTTTAAAACATAATATCTAATCACAAGAATATATTTTTTGGAATCTGATATGATAAGCGACGTATATGAACAACCGTAGAGATGTACAACTGTTACACTAGAGCAGCGCCAAGGTTCGATTCCCAGCTGATAAAATATCAGTGTAAAAAAACAACAACCTTGGATTAAAGCATCTTCCAAATGTATAAGAGCAAAAATGTAAGACTGTTGGAAACCTTCAAACCTGCAAGAGCATCGCCGCAAGATAACAGGAATTTCACAATATGGAGAAACATAGCGGGATTCTCATTTATCCATGCATGATGGAGAGACTTAGTCAGAGAACGATATTTTTCATGGTAAATTTATTCGTAAATGAAATCCAGATGGGATTTGCAATTAAATTCAAGTAATTTGCACTCTTTATATGGTGGGGGTTAATCATCATTAAAACTCTACAAGTATAAAATACAAGCGAAACACTGATTTTTATGACGAAAGCAAACTTGTGACCAGTCTAACCATTAAAAAAAAGAAAAACAAATCATAAAACATAAAATAAAGCAGTTTTAATAAAAAATGAGATGTTAAATAAATTTAGGCTACTAGCATTACAAATACAGTCTGAATTCCATATATTAATATTGTATGAACCTCACTAAACATTTCATTGTTTGCATATGCAAGTATTTACATTTAGATATTGTATGCTTAAGTGTGCATCCAAAAGTAAAAATGACAATAAGATTAAACCAGTTTAACTATTGCAAATTCTGGGTTTGAACATTCGCCCTTTTGGTTAGCAGCCGAGTTCATTAACCACTACCTGAAGAACTTATTAAACTCTAGTGATGATCTATTGTATTGGTCTCTGTGTTCGTACAGGACATCAATACAATAATGAGCTTTCTTGTGATATGGCTCCAATATCTCCCTGTGAGTGTAGCCCTGCGTGCGGCTCCTGAAGATGGAGGATCCAATTAGTGGAAGAGCGCGCCGTAAATCTCATGATAGAAACGTTCTCAGAAGTTCAACATCTAATATTCTTCGGGGAGATCTTCTCTTAATCTTCTTTCTCACTCAGTGGAGGATCAAATCAATTAAAGTAGTTGAAGTGTGATGGATGCGCAAACCCACATATCGTAATAGGTAAAAAATGCTTGCTTTTGACACTAGAAAATTGCCTAATCTGTTACCGTGTTAGAAGCGTATAATCTTTTCATAAATTATTGATTCTCTCTAATAATTCATTAAACAATGTTGCTGAATAAACAGGCAGGTGAGAGCATAATTCAGACGTCAGCATATGCAATGGATTACCCTGTAGCATTGTCAGCTAAATGAAAAACCTCATGAAATGCTTTGACGAGCACAGTTTTCTTTCCTGGGTTTCTATTTAAACAGGGCTCTGAGGACTGATTTTTAAAAATGTGTGCCATCAGCACAAAAACATTAAAGGGTTAGTTCACCCAAAAATGAAAATTAGCCCATGATTTGTTCACCCTCAAGTCATCCTAGGTGTATATGACATTGTTCTTTTAGACCAGTGGTCTTTGCTATTTTGCAGAGCCACACTGATCAATAGGAGAGAAACTTTTACCGCAAAGTTTCAAAAGTTACATCCAATCATAAATAGCATGTCTGAATATGTTCAAAACTTACATGCACGCTCAGCCGACCTGCTTCAAAAGCCGTTCACTTTCCCGAATGACAAGAGACCTGACAAATATACACTATTTTCTGTATATATATCACTATATTCACTATTTAAGCCATTCGCTTTCCCCCGTTCGCTATATATATATATATATATATCTATATATATTAAATTGATCATTTGAGACCCTTAAACTTACCCATACCACCACACCTGTCCCTAACTTTACCCTTAAACTTACCCATACCACCACACCTGTCCCTAACTTTACCCTTAAACTTACCCATATCACCACACCTATCCCTAACTTTACCCTTAAACTTACCCATATCACCACACCTGTCCCTAACTTTACCCTTAAACTTACCCATATCACCACACCTGTCCCTAACTTTACCCTTAAACTTACCCATATCACCACACCTGTCCCTAACTTTACCCTTAAACTTACCCACACCACCACACCTGTCCCTAACCCTACCCTTAAACTTACCCACATCACCACACCTGTCCCTAACTTTACCCTTAAACTTACCCATACCACCACACCTGTCCCTAACTTTACCCTTAAACTTACCTATACCACCACACCTGTCCCTAACTTTACCCTTAAACTTACCCATACCACCACACCTGTCTCTAACTTTACCCTTAAACTTACCCATACCACCACACCTGTCCCTAACTTTACCCTTAAACTTACCCATCCCACCACACCTGTCCCTATCTTTACCCTTAAACTTACCCATCCCACCACACCTGTCCCTAACTTTACCCTTAAACTTACCCACACCACCACACCTGTCCCTAACTTTACCCTTAAACTTACCCACACTACCACACCTGTCCCTAACTTTACCCTTAAACTTACCCATCCCACCACACCTGTCCCTAACTTTACCCTTAAACTCACCCACACCACCACACCTGTCCCTAACTTTACCCTTAAACTCACCCACACCACCACACCTGTCCCTAACTTTACCCTTAAACTTACCCACACCACCACACCTGTCCCTAACTTTACCCTTAAACTCACCCACACCACCACACCTGTCCCTAACTTTACCCTTAAACTTACCCACACCATCACACCTGTCCCTAACTTTACCCTTAAACTTACCCATACCACCACACCTGTCCCTAACTTTACCCTTAAACTTACCCACACCACCACACCTGTCCCTAACTTTACCCTTAAACTTACCCACACCACCACACCTGTCCCTAACTTTACCCTTAAACTCACCCACACCACCACACCTGTCCCTAACTTTACCCTTAAACTCACCCACACCACCACACCTGTCCCTAACTTTACCCTTAAACTTACCCACACCACCACACCTGTCCCTAACTTTACCCTTAAACTTACCCATACCACCACACCTGTCCCTAACTTTACCCTTAAACTCACCCACACCACCACACCTGTCCCTAACTTTACCCTTAAACTTACCCATACCACCACACCTGTCCCTAACTTTACCCTTAAACTTACCCACACCACCACACCTGTCCCTAACTTTACCCTTAAACTTACCCACACCACCACACCTGTCCCTAACTTTACCCTTAAACTCACCCACACCACCACACCTGTCCCTAACTTTACCCTTAAACTCACCCACACCACCACACCTGTCCCTAACTTTACCCTTAAACTCACCCACACCACCACACCTGTCCCTAACTTTACCCTTAAACTTACCCACACCACCACACCTGTCCCTAACTTTACCCTTAAACTTACCCATACCACCACACCTGTCCCTAACTTTACCCTTAAACTCACCCACACCACTCCACCTGTCCCTAACTTTACCCTTAAACTTACCCACACCACCACACCTGTCCCTAACTTTACCCTTAAACTTACCCATACCACCACACCTGTCCCTAACTTTACCCTTAAACTTACCCACACCACCACACCTGTCCCTAACTTTACCCTTAAACTTACCCACACCACCACACCTGTCCCTAACTTTACCCTTAAACTTACCCACACCACCACACCTGTCACCTAATATAAAATGGGACCACATGTTTAATTAAGGCAATGTATGTTACATTATACAGACATATTACTCAGGTGTTCACGTCTGTAATATTTCTGCAGAAATTCTCTGGGGTTATTCATGGACTGTTGTAGTAATTTGTTAATGCTTTCACACTTTTAAAAGTCCTTTTATTGTTTGGTGGTTGAAGAGTGAGTAGAATAACGGCATCTCATTATACCCAGTTTTTTAAAATGCTTATTATTGCATTCATAGAGCAAACCTTTCGCTGATTGTTTAACGGTAGTTACTCCCATAATTCTTGCAAAGCGTCATGGGGCGTGAGAAAAAGGTGAATAAATGAATATCATTCTTTGGGATATCTGAAGCATTTTAGAGGTTAAGTGATACTAAATGGCTGTACTTTTTCTCTCAGTGTCTACAGCTTTGTGAAGCGGTCGTCATTTGAGAACGCTTGATTGTAGACGCCGTCTTTCCTGGCAAGGCTTGAAAGTGTGATTCCGTTCTCTTTGACTCTTCCGTCATCCTCTTCTGCAAAACCAGCACCTTTTTCTTTGGCTCTGCGGTGGGAAACCATAAGAAACATGTCAGATACAGGGAAGGTAACATCAAGGTATGTTGGAATCTAAGACAACGTTTGCACCTGGAATTAATGACTACAAGCTCATACCGTATTGAATAAATAACGTCTCGGTTACGGATGTAACCCTCGTTCCCTGAGGAGGGAACGGAGACGTAACGTTAGTGACTAACGAATGGGGGGTTTCGCTAAGAAGCCTATCAACTTCGAGTTTAGAGAAAACGGCCAATGGCGTGCTAATGCCATGGGCATGCGGAATTTGCATACGTAACTCCGCCTCACTGCGTGAGTATATAAGGAAGTACGAGGCAATATCGCATTATGTTACCTGCTTGAGGAGCCAAGACTGAACTCCTGCGTTCCAGGTAGCACAGCTGATGTGGCAAGGGGACGTTACGTCTCTGTTCCCTCCTCAGGGAACGAGGGTTACATCCGTAACCGAGACGTTCCCTTTCGTTCAGTCACTACGACGTAACGTTAGTGACTAACGAATGGGGGTCCCAATATAATCCCGCCACTCAGCTGTCTTCCAGCGCCCTGCGTAAGTGTGAGTACCCTGTCGTAAGACTAGTACGGACGAAGGACTCCCACTTAACACAGGAATACCAAGGTACACTGGGAAGCATATCCCAGTGAGGGAATGCCAAAAAATGCCTACCCGTGGGGAGGACTTAAGAGACACATATGACCCGCTGAGGGCTGCATATGGAAGATCTCTAGGGTACCAGCCGAAGGTGGATTTTTAACCCTAGGGGTGGCGGGGACACGCCAAGGGAAGAAACCCGCTCACTGCGGAGACTTACGGTGAAATACACATGTGGGGGTCGCCGGAGGGAACCATGCACATGGGGCACCTGGCCGGACATGAGGGTCTGGGCTCGAAAGGGCAGACTGAACTGATGTCGGCGTCGACAGTGCTGGAGGAGCTCAGGGCTCTCTGGGAGCTCACCTGAAGAAATATCGCACGTATCCAGTCCGTGGAGTGGAGTGGCGAGCAAGCGAAGACACCTGAGCCTGGCCCATCACCGGCCCCTCGGGGGGGCGAGTACATAGTTGGACACTGGCTCCACTCGGAGATTGTAGAATCTGGCGAATGTGTTGGGTGTCGCCCAACCTGTAGCTCTGCAGATGTCTGCTAGCGAGGCGCCATGCGCTAGAGCCCAAGAGGAGGCCACACTCCGGGTGGAGTGTGCCTTCACACCAAGGGGACATGGTTGGCCTTGCTGCTGGTAAGCCAAAACAATGGTGTCCACTATCCAGTGAGACAGCCTTTGCTTTGAGAGAGCACTTCCCTTCCGCTCTCCACCATAACAGACAAAGAGCTGGTCTGAGGTCCTGAAACACTGCGTCATGTCTACGTAGGCGCGGAGGGCGCGTACTGGACAGAGCAATGCCAAGGCTGGGTCTGCCTCCTCCAAAGGCAGCGCTTGCAGGTTCACCACCTGGTCCTTAAACGGAGTGGTGGGAACCTTGGGCACATATCCAGGCCGGGGTCTCAGGATCACGTGAGAGTTAGCCGGCCCGAATTCCAGGCACGCTTCGTCAACCGAAAATGCCTGCAGGTCCCCGACCCTCTTAACTGAGGCCAATGCGGTCAGCAGAGCCGTCTTCATAGACAGGAACTTAATATCAACCGACCGCAAAGGCTCAAAGGGAGGTCTCTGCAGAGCAGTTAACACTACTGCGAGGTCCCAAGAGGGTACGAGAGGAGAGCGAGGAGGATTCAGTCTCCTGGCTCCCCTCAGGAACCTGATGACCAGGTCGTGCTGACTTACCTTTTTGTTCTCCAAGAGATCGTGGTGGGCAGGCATTGCAGCCACATATACTTTGAGGGGGGAGGGAGACAGCCTTCGCTCCAGCCCCTCTTGGAGAAACTCAAGCACGGACCCGATCGGGCATTTCCAGGGGTCTTCTTGGCGGGAAGAGCACCAGGTGACGAAGAGGTTCCACTTCAACGCATAGGCATGCCGAGTGGACTCTGCCCTAGCGGAAGTGATGGTGGCGACCACCGTAGGTGGTAGGCCACTCAAACCTGCCGCGTCCCGTCTAGGAGCCACACGTGGAGGCTCCAGGGGTCGGGACGTGGGTGCCAAAGGGTGCCCCGTCTCTGAGTAAGGAGGTCCGGTCTCAGAGGAATAGGCCAGGGAGGGGCTGTCGCAAGGAGTACGAGTTCGGGGAACCAGGTCCGGCCGTGCCAGTACGGGGCGACCAAAAGGACCTGCTCCTTGTCCTCCCTGATCTTGCACAGGAGCTGTGCGAGTAGGCTCACTGGGGGGAACGCATATTTGCGTAGGCCCCGCGGCCAGCTGTATCCGTGCCGAGCGTGCCCTCGGTCAGGGAATAATACAGGCTGCAGTGGGAAGAGTCGAGGGAGGCAAACAGATCTACCTGTGCGTCGCCGAACTGTTCCCAAATCAGCTGAACCGTCCGGGGATGGAGTCTCCATTCTCCCGGGAGAGGCTGAAACCGCGAGAGCTCGTCGGCCGCGTGGTTCAGGACTCCCGGAATATGGACAGCACGAAGGGACCTCAGGCGCTTCTGACTCCATAGAACGAGATGGCGGGCGAGTTGAGACATACGGCGGGAGCGTAGACCGCCCTGGTGGTTGATGTACGCTACTACGGCCGTGTTGTCTGTCCGGACAAGTACATGTTGGTCCTTCAGCAGCGCTCGGAAGCGGTGCAGGGCGAAACGTACTGCCAGCAACTCGAGGCAATTGACATGCAGGAGGCGCTGGGGTCCTGTCCAGGAGCCCGCGGCTGCTTGTCCATTGCACATGGCACCCCAGCCCGTGGCAGAGGCATCCGTCGATACGACAACATGCCTGGACACTCGTTCTAAGGGCACACCGGCCCGGAGAAAACTGAGGTTCGACCACGGGGTGAGCGTCTGTAGGCAGGCCCGAGTCACTTGGATCCGGAGCGTGCCAGACTGCCATGCCCATCTCGGGACTCGATCGCGAAGCCAGTGCTGAAGCGGTCTCATATGAAGCAATCCGAGCGGCGTTACCGCGGCTGCAGATGCCATATTCCCCAGGAGCCTCTGAAATAGTTTCAGTGGAACCGCACTCTTGCTCTCGATTTGACGGAGGCAAGTCAGCAGAGACTGCGCGCGCTCGCTCGAAAGCTGCGCGTACATGGCGATCGAGTCGATCTCCATACCGAGAAAAGACTCTGCACGGGGCAAAGTTTGCTCTTTTCCCAGTTGACCCGAAGGCCCAAACGGGCTAAGTGGTCGAGAACCAGATCGCTGTGTCCGCAAACCTGCTCTCGAGAGTGGCCCAGTATGAGCCAGTCGTCGAGGTAGTTCAGGATGCGAACCCCGTGCTGCCGAAGGGGCGCAAGGGCTGCCTCGGCGATCTTCGTGAAGACGCGAGGGGACAGAGATAGCCCGAATGGGAGAACCGCGTACTGGTATGCCCGCCCCTCGAAAGCAAACCGTAGGAACGGTCTGTGTCGAGGAAGGATGGAGACATGGAAGTAGGCGTCCTTCAGGTCGATCGCTGCAAACCAATCGAGAGGACGAACGCATTCGAAAAGGCGTTTCGCAGTCAACATCTTGAACGGAAGCCGGTGAAGGGATCGGTTCAAGATGCGAAGGTCCAGGATTGGCCGTAACCCACCGGCTTTCTTGGGTACAATGAAGTAGGGGCTGTAGAACCCCGACCTCATTTCGGCTGGAGGGACAGGCTCGATCGCACCCTTCGCCAGTAGAGTGGCAATCTCCGCACGCATGACGAGGGCATGGGCCCCGGACACGGTATAGCGGACTCCCCTGTAACGGGGAGGAGCCTGCGCGAACTGAATCGCGTAGCCGAGCCTGACGGTCCGGGCAACCCAGCGGGACAGCCCCGGAAGCTGAAGCCAGGCTTCCAGAGACTGCACCAACGGGGTCATACGGACGGCAGATGTACCCTGGGTGGGGCAGCGAGGCAGCATTACCGGCACGGACAGGGGAGGCTGTTGGGCGTCCCGGGGTCGGGGCACGGTTAACGGCTGCGCCCTGACAGAGGAGACCAGGGAAGGACTCGCGTTCCACTGGGGTCTGCTCTGCCAGGGGGCTGGCGACAGAGAGGGATGCGAGTGGCGAGTGGCGAGACCCGAGGGTGGCGCGCACTGTCATCACCGGTCTCTGGGTGCTCAGAGACAGGAACATGAGTTCTTCCCAAGCGCTGCTAGCCCGGGGGCCAGCAGCGGAAGGATTTTCCCCCGGCCCTCCACCGGGGGAAGGAGAGGCCCTGCTACCATCCCCTGGGAAGAACTGGAACCCATCTCTGAGTTGTCCACCTCCATCCTGGCGTTTAACCAGTCTGGGGAGCGGACTGGGCGACATCCTCAACCACCTCCACGGCGCGGCCCAGGTGAAGGCTGCTGCTGGGGCCGGGCGGGAAGAGGGAGGGCGCCCTCGGCAGCGAGCGGACTGAGGCGACTGGGCCGGCGGCTGGTGCAGCAGCTGGCCGCCGGGGCAGTACGTGTTACAGCCTCAGTCTGCTCAGGGGCGGCCGAGAACTGTTGGGCGCAGTTCTCAGCCGCGCCGCCGAAGAGGCCAGCCTGGGATATGGGTGAGTTGAGGAGGCGGGCCTGCTCAACGTCCTCCACATCACCAGGTAAGGCCCGGTGTTCTCCCGGACCACAGCTGTGGACATCGCCCGACCCAGGGAGCGTGTGGCCACCTTCACCGCCCGGGGGCGGGGTCAGTTGCGGCACGCAGCTCAATGAAGAGCCCTGGGTCGGCTCCACCCTTGTGCATGTGCAAAGGGGCGGCGGCCTGCCCGTAGCTCTGCGGGACCACGCCACCGAAGTAGACGAGCCCACAGGCTTTGGGGGGGGTGCTTAGGACAGCCACACCACGCCACGTCAAAGCCCTCTGTGGACACCGTAGTGTGCAACAGAGAGTTCAACAGTGGGGGGGAGGGTGTACCCTGTGTACCCTAGGCCGCGGCCCCATCAAGGGCAGAGAAGGCGGAGGAGGCCACCAAACGGTCGCGGGAAGCACGGGGACTTCCGGGACCGCGTGATCTCCTCATGCACCCCGGGAGCGAAAGGCATTGGGGGCGGGGCCCAACAGCTGTCGGGTGCCGCCCCCAAAAACCAATCGCGCAACCACGAGCACCCGCGACTGGGCGGAGTTCCACACCAGCGCGAGACTCGCGGCTGCCCGAGATAACATGGCTGTCAACTTTAGGTCAGATCAGGCAGTGCTAACACACCCGGAGGCGGAGCACAACCTAATCGTCATCCCCAAAGGACTCCAGCCCACCTTGGGATGCGGCGATCGACATCTCACTGCTATCCGGAGCGTGAACTGAAGGAACGGGGCGTCAGAGACGGGCCGTAGATTCAATCCAACACTCACGGAAGCGATGTATAAGAGGGGGGCGTGGCCCGAGGAATGAACGTCGGGGTTCTTAATACCACAGCACCGCCCTCAGGTCACCCTGGCCACCAGCCAAAGTACCATCTCACTCGGTAGATTGGGGTAGATTGACGGTAGATTGGGGTGTGGCAGAGGGGACTCTCTCTCCTCACGGAGATCATTGAGTCTCGACCGCGACATCGCGATGGTCACGCCCCCGCAATGGAAACGTGACACATCCGCAAACACTGCCCGTACGTGCTGAAGCCCAAACACGCTCGAGCAGTGAATGCGTCCATAGACAGCAGCGGAAAATCGATCGCACCCGGAAGTGCACGGGCGAGCCGTCTTGAAAAAGACGTGCCACGCGCAAGCTCTTTTTGTGAGAGGAAAGCCTCGCAGTCGATGCCGAAGTGCCCAGGGAAACACACACCAGCTGTCAGGCGGACCACTGCACAGATCAGCAGGCAGGAAGTATGCGATCACTGGAACGCACCGTCACACCAACACCGACTGGAAAGCTGCTCGTCTCGAAGAAGCTGACAGAGTCTCAGAAGGCTGTAGGAGTGAAGAGGTAGGTACTCTTGGCTCCGAAAGCAGAAACATAATGCGATATTGCCTCGTACTTCCTTATATACTCACGCAGTGAGGCGGAGTTACGTATGCAAATTCCGCATGCCCATGGCATTGGCACGCCATTGGGCGTTTTCTCTAAACTCGAAGTTGATAGGCTTCTAAGCGAAACCCCCCATTCGTTAGTCACTAACGTTACGTCGTAGTGACTGAACGAAAGGGAACAATATGATTATACAGTTTACAATTAGAGACATATTTTTCTGGTGCCAAAACCATGAGTGTTTTTGAATGAATGAATGAATCCAGGGATGCACCGAAATTAAAATTCTTGGCCGAAGCCAAATACCAAACGTGTTTTTTTCCAAATTTTTCCATTTATTTTGCCAATTTTTTCACCATTGTATAAATTAAATAGTAAAATTTTGCTTTTTAATATTTTGTCTTGCTTTTAAAAGAAAAATAAATTACAAAACTACAATTTAAAAATATTTATTTAACACTGAACATTTTTCAGCATTCCAGCAGACATTACACAAACAAAGCACAATATAGCTTTTTTTTTTTATAAATAAAAAACATATTTTTATTTGGCCATCTTATCTTATATCCTATTATGGCTACATGTATGCTCTAGTAAAGTGCAGATTTAGGCCACAGCAGTGAGTGTACATTTAAGATTATTTAGAATTTCAAAAATATTTTACAACAAATATTTTTCTATTAATCTATTAGTCTGCCTTTACATTGCTTTAATGCGTTGCTATGTCACTTCCGAAACTTTGCAGCGTGCAATTGGCCATTAATCCCTTTTGCAACTTGAAAAACAATAGTTTTATTCAATGGATTATATAGACTGTAGACTCAAAAGCGAGCCATGACCGCTCCATTTACGATCACTAAACGCTGTCGCTATGTCAGTTCATCGTGATCTCAGTTCAATGAAGCTGCTAACAATGCACAATAAATATCTTACTTGCATCGATTCGTGTCTACACTTTGTTTGTTTGTTCATGAGAGGTTTTGCGAGCCTGTATAAATCAGCACTGAATAAAAACTCTGGCGGTTTGAGAGGTGAGTGGAGTCTGACTAACTTTAAACACATTGGCCATTGCGTACAAGAGATCAACAACTATGTCAGCGCTGCAGAAACGCGTTGTAAATGGATACATTTGACGTTCTACAGACACAAATATGCACTGGAGCATTTGCCAATATATTATTACAGTATCAACTGAGGGTGCTCTTGTTTGCATTATAAGGGTGCTTTGACAGTGTCCACAAACGGCCATTTTTGCTTCTTTCTCTGACACTTGAATGCTTCCACACTTCCGACATGTTTGCTGCTTTTAGAAGCGTGCATGCCTCTCTCTCGCATGCGCTGGTTGCTATATTTGATCGCGTCGTCAAAAACATCATTGTCCGGTTAAATTTTCACTTATTCGGCCGAACACCGAAAGTGCAATTTTTGCTATTTTCAGCCAAATAATTTTGGTTGCCGAACATTCGGTGCATCGCTAAATAAATCTCAATTTTGGTGACAGTATTAAATCAAAACATATATATTTACAAAAAATATGACCTAATTTATATTAGGGGTGAAACGATACACTGCCATTTTTTTTTTTTCAGTATGTGTCCTACGGTTTGGTACGAATACAGCATTGTAGCCTATTAACCACTTTAAACCACCATTAACAACCAATAATCACAATAAGCTCTGTGTTTTGTTACTTTCGATAAGGAACAAAGTCTCATCTTTCAAATTCTGTCCAATTTATCACGAAAGTTTCACAGCATCCCTTCACCACCCCATCGCCTCACTCTTGGCTGTTTCTATCCCAGCCAAGGAAGGGGGGTACTCTGGGTTCGGGCAAATTTTTTTTTGCTTTGAGCCCTCCCCCGGACGCCAAATGCACATAAATTACTATATTACACTTACTTGTATAAACTCGTGAACTGTAGAGTTAACGAAAGTTATCATACGCGTTGTAATGTTTCAAGCGGATGTCATAACAAATTCTAAAATAAGCGGTTCATTCATAAGACCTTCATGCAGTTGAAATACAAACCGGAAGACACAACAAAACGAGCGCAGCCTTGAAAAGGGACAGTACATATGAGAAAGGACAGTTTAACATTGAGTTTAGTTTGCTCTGCTGTAATATGCTCATACATATACAAAAGCTTGGACAAAATCTGATCACGTGTGGGCACAGTGTGTGGTTAAACCGCAGTCTGTCTTGTGATCAGATCACCTGAGATGGATGTTAATACCATGTGCATCATCAAACAGACATTTAAATGAAACATTACTGACCTTCGTCTTTTGCTAACTGTAGACATCAGCAAAGCCACGATCCCCACAGCCACAGCACCCATGACCACACCAAACACGATGAGCCATGGAGGAGTGTCGTATTTGATCGGGACCGCCAGTGTCGGTGGGATTCCCACGAACTCCAGGGTCATGTCCGATAACAGGAACGCATTGTTTATGCGATGCTTAATCTTCCTGGAATTATAAATAATGTGTTAGGAATCTGTTATGCTAAAGGAGAATCAGAAGTATCACAGATGTAGATGGAAGTGAATGTGCGAGACCTGATTTATTAGCCGCTGTACACTCTTCAAAGATCTAAGGTTCAAAGAGGTTCTAATTAAAACTCTAGGGTTCATGACTCCATTTTAAAGAATGCTTTATGCCAAAAAGGTTCTAATATTAGGAGAAATGTCTTAAATGACTACAAAATATGTTCATGTTAAACAGGTTATTTCAATTTTTTCTAGTTATAAAGTATTAATATATTATCTGCAAGAACAGGTTAAGATTTTAAGTACACTACAAGTGCACATTAAATACAATTACACTCTCAAAAAAAAAAAAGAGTATAAAATTGTACCTTTTTATGGTGGCCGTCACTGGGGTGGGACCCTTAAGGGTACGTTTTTGTACCTCTCAGTCAGGGGTAGGCAAGTTCGGTCCTAGAGAGCTGATGTCCTGCAGAGTTTAGCTCCAACCCTACTAAGCCACCACAGTATAAAACTCATGGCTCCCAGCATGCATTGCAGCATTAAGTATGTCATCATTGTTGAGCTTCATATGCTTGATATATGTGTGCGTCTAAACTTTTTCCCCCTAGAATGTATTTACAAATCAAAATTCATAATGTCTGATCTGTGGCAAGAAAGTATTGTTGGCGAAAAAATGTTATAAACATTTTTAGTCAGTGATGAGTTTAGTCAAACATTTTTCTTCATGACAATTTTTGTTTATGGCTTCTTTTGATTTGAGTAGATTATGTGTTTTGTTAACACTGTAACAAAAACCACAAACTTACATAAAAAGATGAGTCAAACTGCCCAACTAAATGAAACACTGACTACCATAATGGTGACCAAACATTTTCAATAAAACATCAACATCTTCTAAACCTCTGTTACTTCTCAATAAGAGCTTCTATAGATGTCTTTAAGGGTTGGAGCCAAACTCTGCTGGACAGCGGCTCTCTAGGACCAAACTTGCCTACCCCTGCTCTAAGTAGAGGAAAACAATGGTATAACTGTACCCCAAGGACCAATTGTGTACCTTTAAAGGTACAGTTATATACGTTTTGTTCCCCAAGGAACAAAATTGTTCCACCACTGTACCATTTTTTCTGAGAGTGTAAGCACACAAAGATGGCTGCTTATATAGTCAGCATTCAACAAGACAACTCACTTGGAGGGTTTAAAACAGCCATCATTTTTGCAATACCTTGTGCATTCTACCATTTAGTAGGGCTGGGTATTGACACAAATTGCATGATTCGATTTCCATTCACAAGCTTTCGATTTGATATTGTGGATATTCAATTCAATTCAAATGTATTTGTATAGTGCTTTTCACTATACTTATCGTTTCAAAGCAGCTTCACAGAAAATGCATGCGTCTACATTACAATTTAAAGTGATTTGTCCATGTTATGCATTTCAGAAATGCACATATACAAAGCACACGGATTAGCTAACAATCTATTATTAATCAATATAATAAATAAGGCACAGAAATAAGAGAAATAAGAATACATGTTGTTAATGAATAGGATATCAGATACAGTACATGGTAAATTTTCTTCTTACCTACTGGCACTGCTGTAAACTATACACGTTAGTCGGTACATTACTATAATATTGAAGGTTAAACTTAACTGATTTAAATACAAACATGAATTATACTCAATGATGTTTTTTATAATAATAAAGTTATATTACTAACTTTACAATTACATAATTGTATTTCTACTCCAATTTGTTTTTATTTTATTTTAAATAAACATTTAAATGGTGGCAATCATAAAAACTTGACAGATGTAATGTGGTGCATATATTTGTCAAAATGCTGATCTCTAGAGTTATTTTTCTAGCTGACTAATGAGTTTATGGACACTGAATAGTTAATCTGAAGTAAATGTGACATTACGTGACATTGTTCACAAGCTGTTTTACTGACGTCTTTCCGCGGTTGAAACACTGATTGAGCGGTTACATGTGACCTGATAAGAATTTCAGTCTTCATTTTCGATTTTCATCTTTTAACATACCTTCAGAGTGCTGCCGCTTCTCTTGAGCCGAGCTGCGCTACTGTGATCTGTCACATCAAGTTAAACAGCACCAAAACGGTACTTATTTTTTAATTGACGTAATTTGAAACCTGAGACTTTGTATCTTATCAAAAGTAACAAAGCACAAAGATGATTGCGATATTGGATGGGAGGGGCTCTACAAAGTTACGTTCATTCATCAACTGGAAACAGGATAAACTAATCGGTTCATAAAAATGAGAATCGATTAAAATCGAGAAATCAATATTTTTCACCCAGCCCTACCATTTAGTAAGCTATCAGCACATAAAGTCTAAACCTATACACCTGCAGCACCGAGCGTTGACTCACCTCACTGCGGCTTCCACTTGTTCTTTGGGGATCAGTTTGGTTGGAAGATCTGGCGACGTCACCACGAACACGAACGACACTCTTTGTGTTTCATTGCACACCAGTATGTTTTCAATGCTGGAAAAGATGGTTTAGATGAGGAAAATTAGAAGTAATCATTATTTTTGTGAGGCTAATGGCGTGGCTGGTGTTTGTTATGTGGTGATTTGGGATGCAGTGCTGGAAAAATGGTTAGAAATGAAACTGTATTCCCTTTTGTTGGTGTAATAGAGGGCATTATAGAAAAAACACTGGAACTGATAAAACAGCCTTACTCAAATGCACAAATTGTGGGGCTTTTTTAGAGAATCTAAAATTTGAATTTGTCTAATCTAAGTCATCTAGTGTCCTCAACGTTGGCAAAATTAACGTTTGGCAGTCACAAAAATGTTAAATGTACAGTCTGGCAAAACAAGTAAAAAAATATTGATGACTTGTTTTACTTGATGACAGATTTTGTCCAAATCAAATGATCTTAATAATGAGATTTTCCCCTCTACTAATATCACCTGTGTGTGACTGTGATGCTAAATCCTTTTGGATTGATGTTTTTTAAAAGGATGAGGCCTTTAAAATGTCCCAAATTTCCAATTTAAAAAGGAAATATGTATAAAATGTAAGAGACATAAACTTAATTTGCCATGGAGTACCGTTCAAAAGCTTGGGATCAGTAAATTAATACTTTTATCCAGCAAATATGCATTAAATTGTTCAAAAATGAAAGTAAAGTCATTTTACCTGGGCATGAAGTTACCAGATAGTTCTATTTAATATCGTTTCTGTTCTTTTGAACTTTCTATTCATCAAAAAAAACTATATTCCACAAAAACATGAAACAGCACAACTGTTTTCAAAATTGAGATAATAATCAGAAATGTTTCTTGAGCAGCAAATCATCATATTAGAATGATTTCTGAAGGATCATGTGACACTGAAGACTGAAGTAATGATGCTGAAAATTCAGCTTTGATCACAGGAATAAATTACATTTCTAATAGAAATAGAAAAATAGAAATTCTGCCTTGGTGAGCATAAGAAAGAAAACATAAAACATGGTACTTAACGGTAGTGTATATTCTCTGAAGTCTTATTATTTTATGCAGTTTTGCTTCTCAAATAAATGCATCTTGTTTTAAGGATGCTTAGATATTAATAAAACATCTGACATGTAAATCACACAATGTCAGTAGACTTGGTTTCCCGGTTACTCACTGGATGCAGCCAATAAGAATCAAGCAGACGCTGGCGTCTCATCAATGTAACATGATCCTGCAAAAGAACCACACTCTCCCTATCCAGCGTCCCGGCATTAATCAATACTGCGGTTCTCTCACAAACAAGCCTGAAGCATCTCTGCAACACTTCAGCTGTGAGATTTCACAATCGTTAGGGGCCAATATCTGGCTGGGAAAGGTTAACCGGAATTGATTTCCCTTGACCCATTAGCGGTTATATCGGCCCGTAATTACACCCGTTAAATTAATCAGTCTTGCTTTCCCTACATCCGTGAGCGCCTCAATTGCATGAATATAATTTTTTTTAAAAAATACATTTAATCCACTCAAACAGGTCAGTCCTAAAATGACAACATGCATTTTTCTTTTCACCTGTAGATGATCACGGTTATTACTGAATGTGGGAAATGACTGCTAGATCATAGGCTTTGGTAATAATCCGTCATTACACAAAATTATATCTACTCATTGCACATCATACCTCATTTGGAGAAAAAGCATGAAGACGGCGGACAGCAACGTCACCGTGATATTTCGTCTTTGCCATATTTCATTTTAAAGCACATAATTTATCTCATCTGAATAGATTCTTAATGAATATCAATGTTTTATCAGTCAAATGAATAATATATGGTATAAATAACTCGGTTGAGTGTATCACACTGTAAGCGTGACGCTTCATTTCACTAAATTCTCTAGTTATCTCTGTGGAGCTTTATGAAAATACATTGTTAAAGCAATGTGAGCGCTACTTGCTAGGGTGTACTGAGTGGTTGTTAGTTTGTTGCTATGGGATTTTCGATGGGGTTTTACATCCGCTAGGCCTGAGCACAAATCATTGACATATTATCCTAGGGCAAACAGAGTGGGATGAGAAACATGCCAAAGTTTGCTACTTAATGTTAGGAGTTTGTTCAAATTCCTAACTCTGAGTGAAAAAAAAGAAAAGTAACAGACAAAAATATGCTTCAACAAAGGCAAGAAGATAAGGAAGGCTGTTGTAAAGCTGGTCTGGCCTGGAAGCTGATATAGATTTGCGTGTCAGCAGCGTAGCAATGGAATCTGAGACCGTGCCATCAAATTATTTGCCGAAGGGGAGATATATAAATTGGAAAGAGGAGAGGGCCATGATTGGAGCCGTGGGGGACACACCGCGTTAGACTGGAACAGTACATGATCTATGTTCCTCAATAGATACAAATTACTGCCTTGCGCTAAGAAATTATGTTAGCCAGAGGAAAACTCTAACAATGATGCCAATGGCCGATAAGCGGTGAGTAGAATATTACTGCAGACAGCTCCAAAAACGGCTGGATATTAAGATTTAATGCTTGAAATACAAGCAACACCTCTGTAATTCTAACATAAAGCAGCGTAATATAACATTATGTAACGTTCGCAACACAAGTAATATAACATTAAAAGATTAGTTCACTTTAAAATAAACTTTTGCTGATAATTTACTCACCCCTATGTCATCCAAGATGTCCATGTCTTTCTTTCTGCAGTCGAAAACAAATTAAGATTTTTGATGAAAACATTCCAGGATTTTTCTCCATATAATGGACTTCAATGGGCCCCAAACGGTTTAAGGTCCAAATGACAGTTTCAGTACAGCTTTAAAGGGCTTTAAATGATCAGTTTCTGCGTGAAACCGAGCAGTATTTATGCAATTTTTTTTTTACGAGCTCAGCCATAATTTCCGCTAAGTGAGGTCAAAATACGCGTGGTCATAGATGTATACGTAGATGCCTCATTAGCACTTGCACGGATCAATAGAATGGGGCATCTATGATCGATATGTCTATGACCATGCTCGTATTTTGACCTCCCTTAGCGGAAGTTATGGCTCAGCTCAGAGATGATCACGTTCGTCTGATAAGAGGTAAAATAATAGCATAAATACTGCTTGGTTTCTCTCAGAAACTGATCGCTAGATAAGACCCTTATTCATCGTCTGGTATCGTTTAAAGCCCTTTGAAGCTGCACTGAAACTGTCATTTGGACCTTGAACCGTTGGGAGCCGATTGAAGTCCATTATACGGAGAAAAACCCTGGAATGTTTTCATCAAAAATCTTAATTTCTTTTCAACTGCAGAAAGAAAGACATGGACAACTTGAATGACATGGGGGTGAGTAAATTATCAGCAAAAGTTTATTTAAAAGTGAACTAATCCTTTAAGGGCCCTATTTTAACGATCTGAGCGCATAGTATGAAGCACATGGCGCAGGTACACTTAGGACGTGTCCGAATCCACTTTTGCTAGTTTAACGATGGAAAAAAAAACGGTCTGCGCGCCAGGCACATGGTCCAAAAGTCTCTTAATGAGTCTTATGGGTGTGTTTAGTGCGCAATGTGCAATAAACTAATCAGAGTCTCATCTCCCATTCCCTTTAAAAGCCATTTGTGCTCACACCATGGCGGATTTGCTATTTACATGGTGGAAAGACAGAACGCTTCTCCAGAGAGGAATCCTTTTATTTTTAATATTTAAAAATGTTTGTGTGCTGCTGCGTGTCCCAGTGAGTGTAATAAGGTGAGTGTACGCGTGTTGTTAGGGCTGTGCCAAGTGTGCGACCACCCTGGGCATCACTAGGCCCTTTTTAGGGGGGCTACAGCCCCTCCAAACTTCTGCCCAGCCCCCATAAAAATGTGTATAACATAAAGGTCTTTTTATCAGCGAGTTCTTCAATCCGCGCAAATTTTAGCAGTAGGACTCAACGTCAAGTGCGAGATATGTAGCTAAACTAAACATTTCATATTTGACAGCTGCTTCTTTAGGTCAGAAATGTTAAACAAATGACAAAAATATTCAGGCAAATTAATAAACATTTGTCTAATTTCGCCATTTTGAATTGAAATAGGCCTACTATTAACAAAGCCATTTTCTTCAGATTAGGCATAAGACTAATGAATGTGTGCATATTGTAAATTAATATAATTCCATTTGTAGCTCTCAGTAAATAAAAACAATCAGCCTTTTTCAGCCTGTATTGGGCAAAAGATTAGTAGCCTAATGAATGTGTGCATATTGTGAATTAATTTAATAAATTAATTAATTTTACCTATAGCTTTCCTGGTAGCCTTCAGTAAATTAACGTGTCTACGAAATTTAATCATAAAACATATAAATATCAGTTCAATATATGTTTACTGTCTTCACTGATGAAAATGGAAAAACTTGACATGGTTTTCAAGCTGTTGTTATCAAATTTTTTGGCGTTCAGAACATTTTGCACATATGTCGATCATGGAAATCCAAATTTTCTCGGGGGAGCAAGCCCCCAAACCCCCCTAACTACCTCACATTTGGGAGTAAATGTGCAAAGACTTGATGTAAAAGCCAATAGTTAAAGTTCATATTTTTGTCCTTCGAAATACTATAATAGTTAAAAGACATAGCTAAAAATGTGTATCGTGATGCTGTATTAATCTGCTTGTTAAAAATGTATTATGCAACAACATTTCTCTGTGCGTGTGACAGTGATTCATGCCATACATGTTAGTCAAGTCCGTATAGAGAGATTTATTCAGTTCATTCAAATTCTGATTTTGGCCACCTCTCAAAAGGGGTCAAACCATAGATATTACCTAAGACGTTCAAGTAACTGTATACTAGAAATCTGCGCTCATTCAAGGATGTGCATTTATTGCATGGACAGAGAAAGCATGGACGCCTACAAGATTTCATCTGATGGTACACACAAAAGGTTTTTATTTAACACTATAAGCATAGCCTAACTAGTATGCACCTTTCGGTGCCGCAGAACGAGTAAAGCCTAATCTCTAGACGTTTTAAACGTTTTTAAATCTGAAAACTGCAAAAAGCAAAGAAATTGTCAGACATTCATTTAGCACATGTTCACAGGAAAACAACTGAAAAACAGTGCTGGTCCTCTCAGTACTGTCTGTTTGTTTAACTGAGTGAGAAATCTCTTCAGATGATTCAGTGAGAGAGCAGTCCAAACTAATTCAAGTGGATTCAGGCCGTTTTGCAAACGCGTTTGACCCATTCATAATTTAGAACATAATTTAAGCGTCAAAGTGTGCGCACTGCGCAGTTCAGTTGCACAGATTAACTTCTTGAACCTATTGCTGTTACACTGAATATACGATTTATTTTCTTAAATATCCACATAAACAAAAAATAGTTTGTTACTATAGCAACAGTAGACCCCCGGGCCTCGCACATCACGTTCGCACAGGGCCTCGCACCCCCCTTGCGACAGGCCTGCGTGTTGTGCACCCGCCTATAGACACAAATTACTAACGCGCCCTTTAATAACAGAAAAATACTGCACTATTGACTTTAGACCTGTGCTGTGTTCGAAATCACCCCTACACCCTCATTCACTATTCCCTACATTACTCCACTAATATAGTCCACTTGAAGGAGTGAAAGAAGGGCTGTCGCTTTTGCATAGTTTCTGCTGTTTAAAGGGTTAGTTCATCCAAAAATGAAAATTAGCCCATGATTTACTCACCCTCAAGTCATCCTAGGTGAATATGACATTCTTCTTTCAGACGAATAATATCTGAATTATATTACAAAAGTCCAGGCTAATTCAAGCATTATAATGGCAGTAATAGTTTTTGAAGTCCATAAAAAATGCATCTGTCCGTCAAATAACGTGCTCCACGCGGCTCCGGGGTGTTAATAAAGGCCAAACAGACAAAAAAACTCTCTCACACACACACACACACACACACACAAAAACACAAAAACACAATTAGCTTTTGGAATGGCACGCGGTAATTTGTGTGTGCGTGTGTTATTGTGTGTATAAGTGTGTATAAGTGTGTGTGTGTGTGTGTGTGTGTGTGTGTGTGTGTGTGTGTGTGTGAGTTTTTTTGTCTGTTTTGCACTCTTGTGGTTTTAGAGATTCACCCCTTCACTGTTGAGTTCTTTTTTTCTGCATCCTGACTGATTAGTAGATTGTATGCACAAAAAAACTGTATTTTCATATTTTTGCCAATTTCCCATTAATTTCCTATGGGGGTCATTTTTGAACCGAAAGTCCTGAGTGTGACTATTTTTTTTACGACCACTTAGACTTTTTAAATCTTGTCTCAAGTTTTTTGGGGTGTTCATATACCAAGTACCAATAAAGTCACCAAGTTTCGGACCATTCCGATGAAGCTACGATGTTTTGATGTTTTTTTATAAAACGCAAGATCCACTATAGTGGTAAACATGTGCTATTGCGTGATAAAAATGCTCAATGTGTCCCCCGGATGGCACCGATCTCATTTAAAAAAATTGCTTTCATGAGGCCTAGGCTTGACTCTAAAATGAAATACAGCTTTAATAAAAAAAACAAATTATATATATATACATTTTTTATTATATTCAATGGGAAAAAAATGGGTCTTAATTAATGCATAAATATTAATTATAAATCATAAAATTATCTCAAGACGAAAAGAAAAAATATTATTGAACACAAATATATTTCATTGATTTTACTCAAATCTTTTTTATCTTAATCCCACCCTCTGGGTCATTTTTGACCCGAAGGTCCTGAGTGTGACCCATAAATGAAGAACCCCAGAGGGTTAAGCACGCGACTCTCATAGTGCATTATGGGTATTCTGTAGCCGTTGAGCGTACATCAGTTGTACACTCGTTATTGCGGTGCATTTTGGGATTGAAGGAGTGCACTCAATAACGTCTACTATGATTTCGGACACCACTACAAATGGCTGTCCCCTCAAATAGTGCCCTATTTAAGGGTATAGGGGGCGATTGCAGACACAGCCCAGGTTTTTGTTGGTCAATGGCGCAGTTGTTTTCAGTTCCTCAAAATAGCAACCCCCCAACAATGCGCCTGAACACACCTGGTTTTCAGACCAGCAGCCCATGGGTGAACAGATGCATTTCTATTTAAACAACGTGGCGCTGGATGTGAAAATGATAAGTGTGTTGGGCTGAAACTATCAAGAAACACTTGTCGCGCCTGGCGTCACATTGCACAGGGTGTATGAGAGGGCCCTATATAATCTTGGATAATTGAAATTGAAATTAATCTGAAATTGTCAACGACTCTGTCATATAATGTAACATAAAACAATGCAATGGAACGCACTGAAAGCAATGCAATGCAAAGCAATATAATATAATATAAACTTGCTTTATCTGAAATTGACCCTGTCATGCAATGCAACAAGCAATGGAACACAACAAACACAAAGCAATGCAAAACATTACAACATAATGACCTGATTTCACAGACAGGGCTTAGATTAAGCCAGGACTGACCGTTCAAGGACATTATCTTTTATAAACATGCCGTAGAAAAAAACATTACTGGTGCGCATCTTGAGACAAAACAAAGACACTGTCATTTTTAAGATATCTCAGTGCAAGTTGCTTTCAGTTAAAACAGCTCAAACATGCATTTTAGTCTGGGACGAGGGGTATATAACGTTGAAATTGTAAACTCCTCTGTCATGTAATATTGTGTAATGCAATGTAATGTAACACGAAGCAATGCGATGCAAAGCAATGGAACACAATGAACGTATAGAAATACTATGCAATCCAAGGCATTTATGGTAATATAATCTTGGTTTATCTGGAATTGTAAACTCCTCTGTCATGTAATATAACATAACGTAATACAATGTAATAATGCAACAAACACAAAGCAAAACAATGCAAAGTAATGCAATATGACAACATATAATCTTGGCTTCATGTTTCACATAATTTAGTCATGTTTCGAGATTACACGCCGTACAGTTGTAATCCCTGGGTTAGGTTAATGTTCTCATTTGAATATTCATGAGATTAATAACTTCGAGTGGACAAGTACAGCGTGCAACAAGCAGGCCAGTTTTAATAACTGCGTTTCCTTCTAGAGATATTGCCAAATAATTCACTTTAGTTGTCTTGTGAAACATCACCTGTTTCCCTCAGGTACTAAAAGCACACAGACTACTTGAAAGTGTCTGCAGCTGTGAAAAACTCATGCATATTTAATGAAGCAAGCATCGAGGAAGCTTGCGATTGGCTGTCTGTTGCTAAACAACCCATGTTGCATTTTATCACCTCGATGTTTCACACTGTTGCAACCGTTGACTGGTTTATAGCCTTGTGGGGACATTAACTCCTGACAGGGAAGAAAATTTGACCCACTCCCCCACATGCGTGACGAACAAAGAGATATGACTCTTACTCAGCAGCTGTGGTCAAATCATTCAGCTCACGTTTTCAATCACAATCAAAGTGGTCATCACAAAAACAGCCCTGGATTGAGCAGTTTTGGTGTTGATTATCTTTTGTTTGGTGTGTCAGCTGCTCATGTGCGGGAGAGCGGCGGTCGGGTCTACTCACTTATACGAGCTTTGATCATGTTGTCTCATGGCAAACGCCAGAGTAGATCGGAAGAGAAACATCTCACTCTCATTCCACTTATACTGAGAGACAGAGAGAGGGAAAATGTTTAATTATTTAACATATTGCACAGGAGATCAATATGCCTGAATAAAATTATGAAACCAAATGAAAAGAAACAAGCAAACCGTACTGCATCATCTCCGAGGGCCGTCTTAATGCTGAGTCTGACTTTAAATCCATCTTGGCTGTCTAAACACAGAGAGAGAGAGAAAGAGAGAGTTTATTTATTCACAAAAAAAATCTTGGGTTGTAGATCCGTGTACGTCCTGTTCTTTGCGGGCTGATAAGGCTTCTGCTGAGTGTCCTTATATACCGTCCTCCTGAAAGATCCTCGTTTGGGAATTCATTTGTCACTTTATTTCTCAGTGGTTTCTCAAGAGAATGAGATAAGCTTAGATGCCAAACATGAAACTGAGTCTGTTTGGTCGGACAACAAAGTGGCATAATCAGGTTTAGGATGTTTAGACGCTTCGGCGAGGATTTTTATCCTTATTTAAACTCTCTTGAAGTTTCATTTCACTGCAATTTCACACTCCCTCTGAACAGTTTCACTATCTTCTTTCCTTTAAATGTATCCTGAATTGAGTTCCCTTTTCCCTGCTAGGCGAATATCTCAAAAACATCACAAAATAATAATCATAAAACGTTTTGCATAAAGACAGTGAAGCCTACTTCAGGAGCATTGTGATTTTTGCAAGTGCAGGATTATTATTGTTAACTTAAACCGAATCCATAAAAACACGTGGATAAAAAGTTTAATAAAAATGAACGTTAGTAAAACAAAATAAATTATATATATATATAAAACTAAAGCGATCTCATTTGGTTTAACTTGAAGTACTAAAATAACGAATAAATTAAACAAATTAATTAATATTATGTAGACATATTTTAAAAAATATCAAAAAGCGCACAACAAAATTAAACACAACAAAACAAAGTAAAGTGAAAAACGATACTAAAATGGCATTGATGACAGTTATAAAATTCTCATTATGAAGATATTTTGTTTTATTACATTAAATGTATAAACATTTCATTTTAAAAGGCAATACAACAAATACAATAATGGTTAAATACTTGAAATTTAAATAATGTATATTATAATTTTTTATGTTTAAATAAATTGCATTACAGTAACAAAAATGATTATAATGAGATTTTTTAAATAGGAAATTTGCTCATAAATAGGCCTACACGATATTGAAGACAAGTTTGACATGCGGTAACTCATTAAATAATGCAATATGAGATTACTATGGTAATAATAATACCTTTTATTTAAAGGCGCCTTTCAAGACACTCAAGGACTCCATACAATATAAAACAAGGTATAAAATAAAAAAGCATACAAAATACAAACTTACTCAATCAATCAATCAATCATATCATTAAAAGCTATTCTAAACAGAGATGTTTTTATCGGAACTTTAAATTGGGAAATTGAATCCATCTGACGGATGCGCAGTGGTAAAGAGTTCCATAACCTGGGAGCTGCAGTGCACTAAAAGCCCTACCACCGAAAGAACTCATCTTGAAATAATGTACAAAACAGAAATTGAATAATCAAATGTAAAAATAAAACTGCTTTGTCTTCACTGTATGAATTTAATAAACACTTATTCTTATTAAAGCTATAAAAGTTATGCAGTCAAGAGTGTCTTTTATTTACTTTAATGACAAACAGCAGCAGGAATATTAGGCTGCTGTCACTTTTAGACCTAATGTACTGTTACACATGTGTTTTCTTTCTCAACTGTTTACCTTCACTTAAAGGATCAGTTCACTTCACAATGAACATTTGTCTCACCCAATTTACATTTATGCCACCCAAGATCTTCATGTCTTTCTGCCTTTCTTCAGTGGAAAAGAAATTACGTTTCTTTTTTTGAGGAAAACATTTCAGGATTTTTCTCTACATAATGAATTTCAATGGCAACCAAAATGTTGAAGGTCCAAATCAATGCAGTTTCAAATGAAGGGCTTCAGAGGCGCTGCACGATCCCAGACGAGGAATTGGGTCTTATCTAGCCAAACCATCTGCCATTTTCAAAAAAAAAAAAAAGTATGTACTTTTTAACATAAATTGCTCATCTTGCGCTGCTCCGCGGTCGCCAGTGATTGCGCAATCATGTCGAAAAGATCACGCTAGACATAGGCGGAAGCACCGCCCCGTGTTTACAAAGCGCACATGCGAAGACTAATACAAACATCCTTTAGCAAAAAAAGGTAAAACAATGATGTTGGACAATTTTGACGTTGGAGATGGAGTGTTGGAGATGGAGTGTGAAAGGGAGTTTGTATCGAACGTGCGAGGGTTCGCTTGGTGCCGTACTTCTGTCTACGTCTAGTGTGATGTTTTCGACAATGTTTCGATGTTGCGCAATCACTGGCGGCCGTAGAATAGAGCAAGATGAGCAATTTAGGTTAAAAAGTATATAATTTTTTTCTTGAAAATGACTGATGGTTTGTCTAGATAAGGCCCTATTCCTCGTCTGGGATCGGTAAGAGCCTCTGAAGCCCTTCCTTTGAAACTGCATTGATTTGGACCTTCAACATTTTGGTTGCCATTGAAATCCATTATGTAGAGAAAAATCCTGGAATGTAGGTCCGTGCGATATCGAAGAAAAATGCGATATGCAATATCTTGTTAAATAATGCGATATTCGATACGATATTGCTTTAAGTGTGTAAAATCTATTTAAATTATATTTTAAAAATGATTTATAAACTGAGAATGATACCATTTATGTGTTTCACATTCTTTCTGGGAAAAGAAAGCATCGCTACAACTTCTGAAAGTGACCAGCAGTGTTTTAGCAAAAATTAATGTCACAAATTTGTCAATATAATTTTAACATCAATGTAAACCAACAAAAAATGTAATGCCAATATTTAAATACCAAAAACTCTTTGCTTGACTTGGTAATATATTATTACATCAACCTAAAACTTAACATCAAGAACATCCAGGTAAACAAAGACACCTGAACTTGGGGTGGACGATTATTTTTGTTATTTTAATTTATCTTTATTAAGAATAAGAACTAAAGACGGTAGACTAAAAGACCTAAGAAGAACTAAATAAGAACTAAAAACGGTAGACTTCACATGAATTAAATATACACCGATACATAATAAAGCTACAAAGATTTATTCAGCCAAGAGCACGGAGTGATTTTCTCTTTTTCTTTTGTTGTTTGACATAAAATGGCAGGTTTACTGTTTCGCAAATTATTGCGTTTAATAACTCTTTTTAACGTCAAGCAAGTCACATAAGTAACAGTCGTGTGCCCAGTCTATTCTCTGCTAAATGCGTCGACCTAAAACGTACATTTTTAACAATGTTGAAGCAGCCTATTAAAATCATTCAGATATTGCGTGCCATTGCGATATGCATATCGCAATATGTACATTTGCGATATTTCGATAATTTCGATATATTGTGCAGCCCTACTGGAATGTTTTCCTCAAAAAACGGAATTTCTTTTTGACTGAAGAAAGAAAGACATCATCATCTTCGATGAGATGGGGGTGAGTAAGAATTTTCATTTTAAAGTGAAATACTCACCAAGACGGCCATTTTGACAATTTGGTGTGTATACAAGCTGCGGAAGAGAACTGAATTCGGGATCGCGTGCTGTCTGAGAGGTGCGTGTGAGTGCCACATTGAGTTGTTTTCCATGGCTTATTATTGCGCTTAACTCTTCTAAACAATATGTTCATCGCACATATGTAACAGCCACGTGTCCAGTCAATTCTCTGCTATCTGTGTCGACCTCAAATTTTGACATTTACGTAACTTTTTAAAGTATTAAATAGGGTTGCTAAGTTTCCAGAAATTTTCCAGCATTTTTGGAAACTTCCTAAGATTTTTGGAAATTTTCAGGTATGTAGGCTACAGTTGCGATATTTCAATATATTGTGCAACCCTACTTGTAATTGCCATTCATAAAAAAAATATATATATATTCTGTATTTTTCTGATTTATGTCTAATGAGTTTGATCTGAAACATGACCCAGTATCTGTCACAGTCATGAGATCCTCACAAAAGAGAGGACATTATTATCAGTAAATTCTCAATCGTAGCGTATTGAACACATTTTCTAGTACATTCGTCTTTAACAGCCTCTCAAGTGGCTCAAAGAGCGCTCCAGGTTTTCTTTCCACTGTGGAAAAAGACTGTGAGATCAGAAATGACTGCAGCTAGTCTAACCTGAGAACGAATGACCCACCCTCGGCAGGCGCAAAGATCAGAGGAAAACAATTTGACTCAAACAGACACAGATTCTCACACAATTTCTGATTGTTCCTGGGCAAGCTTGAGATGTTTTTACCTTTACAAAGATCCTGTGCTACCATGGGCGGCAGGAGTATCAGAAGAAGAACTGCGGTTAGCATCTCTCTATCTGGATGAACTTTAACACATATGCCACTGATTTCAGCGCTCAGAGATTATAAACCGAAGATAGAAAGGGCTGGATGGAGCCGCTTAATGGTTAAGCAATGACTAGACCTGCCTCCAGAGTGAGAGAGAGAGAGAGAGAGACAGAACAAACACCATATATTCACATTTAGTCTGTAAACTGTCAGATGAGAACATAAATGTAAATTTAAAAGGAGAGCTGCGTGCTTGGCTGGCTTGGATTGTTTCTGCTGTGAAATAATAAAGTGAAATAGTGTGGGAGTGCGTAAACAGCTCTCCTGTTTGCACTTAGGTCTGTGAGCGCATATGAATGTAAATGGGCATGATTTCTCTTTATCATAACAACAGATGTGCCTGAGCTGACCTGCGTTGTTTTCATCCCCTCGCTGTGTTTTTCTTCCGTAATAATACCTGGCTTCTCATCTCAATATGTAAACACGGCAAACACCGGCTGTTTACAGCTGTAAGACGTGTGATATCAACATGAATCTGAACGTCTTTTTGACTTGTGACTTTCTTCTGATTGTTTAAAGTTGCATTGTTTTGTTTCTATGACGCCTTTCCGAATATGTCATCGGTAACAGCACTTCAAAGTGATGCATACTCGCGTAGGTTGGGTCAGACATGGGTCGTTTCTGAAAAATACAAGAGAAATCAGTTCTCAGATGAAGGCTGTTTTTTCTGTGAATCCCCGATGATTGAAACAAAAGCGCTTCTTCTGCATCTTTCCGTTGCTTGTTGAGATGAAAGCATTTCCTACAAGACCAGAAAAAGACACATCAGACAAGAAAAGAAGTTTGATGGTTAACCATCTTCTCACACTGCAAGATGAGGAAACGTTCAATGCAGTTAATTTGTCACCTAATAGAGAGACCAGGTTTACTCATTTATCGTCATACCTCAAGTTTCATATTTTAGGGTCTATTTAAAAAAAGAAATGAATACTACTCAGCTGATAGGACTATGGAAAGTAAAATAATGGCAAATGTATTTGAAACACAAAAGCTTGTTGAATTGCACTAATTGAAAAAAAAAATAACCATGCTTGTATTTTAAAGGTACACTATGTAACTTTTCCATCCGCTAGAGTTTGCCTGTTCAAAACAAAGGCGTAGTTTAGAGTTTAGATTCTCTGCCCGATCCCGAGCCCGATCTTTCCCCGGCACGATCCTCGGGCCGGGTCGGGCCGGGCCCTTGATCAAGCGTTTGTGTTTTTTAGTCATTACTTTATTAGCCTAATTGGGTGGGCAGAAAGCTATGCCATAATCAGAAATAATATTTTTAGCAAAGTAAGAACTAATACTACAACTAAGAAACAAATGTGTACAAAGTTGCACAAGTCAGGATTAGTCTAAAGATGCGTGTTAAACTCACAGCATATGCAGTGATGAAAAGTGCAGGACCGCTCTGAGACGCCAGTCATGAGCTCGCGTGAACACTGCGCTTTGCTTAGCCTATTTCTTTTCATTTCCAATTGTTTCGTTTAAAAGTGGACATTTCAAGCTTTCTATACACATATTTATCATGTTTGGGAGGTAAGTAGCTGCTGAGTTTGGGTTTATTTATGAGTCGCTCTCCAGTTCATGTGCAATGAAAGTGATCGCTCCCGCGCCTCCATGTCACGATTGTTGTCTGCTATAGCCTATTCGCTTTTTATTTATTAAATCCAAGCAATTGGCTGATGAAACATTGATTCAAATTAAGATAAAACTTAATATTAAACAAAATATAACCACCAAAATCCTTTCTGACCCATTCGCATCTTTGCGCTTATCATAATCAGATGAAATTTAAAAATAACATTATATTATTTAAACATAAATATGAACAAAAAAAAAAAACATTGTTTAATGGCTACAACAAGTATAGTAGATGTCATGTCTGAGCTGGATTTGAGCGAACATCATTTTACCGGTGAACGTTTCATGAACGCACGCCTGTATAGAGTGGATTATTGAGGGGAGCGTCACACTGGTCCGCTTTGCTCATTACATGCTCGTTCTCATCAGAACGCCCACGTATTAAACAATGGTCAGGTTTAAATTGGGCTCGGGCTCATAATTACAGTTAATGTGCCGGACCGGGCTGGGCTCGGACACAACGTGCTCGGGTAGGGTCGGGTTTGTTTTTTTGAGCACGATCTAAGCTCTAGCGTAGTTTGATGACACCACGTTTGAGCGTAGAATCTTGGGACATGTGGTCTTCACCTCACAACTGGTGGAAAAGAATCGGGATAGAATCGCAAAGCCCAACGTCCCGGGGCTATGTGTTTTTCAGACGGGCTACCAAAACAGCCCATCGGCAGGCCGGTGATACATCTTAAATAGTGAAAAACATTCCTTTCTTGAGCGTGTGCACGGTTGGCGGTTATATTCACTGATCAGGCCGGCCAAGTAATACAAAAATAACATTCCAATCAATCGCGGGTGGATGAGAGATGAATCATTGTGTTTGTTTGATAAAGATATTTTTCGAGCCCTGTGAACGTTTCTCCAGACGCTTTCAAAACAATTCCCACATGTACTGAGGGGAGATGAAGCTCATTAAATATGCAAAGCTTATCCAATCCTAGCTGTGGGCGTTTACTTCCAAGTCTTCAGTGCGGCACGCCCATCAAAACCGAGCGTTATTCAGAGAGCCTCAAAATCAAGGCAGAAAATAGCCTATTACTTATTCATTATGATGTTTCTGAATGTAAAAACCACGCAAACGTCTTGACCTCAGACAACAGTATAAAAAATTGTTAAAAGCCAGTTCATGACACCTTTAAAGGTCCCATGGCATGCCATTTTTCTATTATTTTATAATGTTTCCTGAGGTGTACTTATATTGTTAGTATGACTTTTACATCATAAAATGTCATAATTTAGAAATAAAAGGCATTTTTTCAATACTGCTGTTTGCCCTGTGGCTGAATGCCCTGCTTCAAGAGGCGTGTCTGCTGTGAGACTTCAGTAAAAACGCCCACTGTTGTGATTGGCTGACATCTTTGTATTTTAAATGAGCGGAGGGGGCGTGGTTTAACTTGGTCTACGAGGCACGAGCAGGCACGAGCTGCTGCCAGAGAGACGGATGGACCTGAGTTCACTTCACATCAGTTCTCAGCATGTCTGAACTGTTTTAGTTACAGCATATACTTTAGGTTATTAGTCTATTTCTAGTCGGAGGGACTGTCACTCATGTCAGAAAGTTAGTAACTTTAGTAAATTATGGATCAGCGCTGACTGGAGACGCGAACCGTTTAGAACGATTCAGTCCGAATTGGTGAACTGATTCGGTTCACTAAAAAGAACCGGTTCAAAAGAAAGATCGTTCGCGAACCGGACATCACTAATGTACCAGAGACTGAGCTCAGCGATTGCTAACAAAGTTATTTATAGTACCTACTGAGTTATGAGAGCGCTGTCAGTCAGCGCGAGTTTATTGTGTTTGTATCTGAGAGTTCTGAATAAACACGAGTCCCAGTCACACCGAATCCGTCTTCATCATTATTACCAACTTTGTAACACATGCAAAGTACCATTACAGCTGTCGAGATGAACGAGTTAAAAGTAAGTGTTGATAATAGCATTATTTTTAAAATAAAATAAAAGCGTCAGTGACGCGCGTTGAGTACACAGCGCAAACAAAGACACAACAGCAGTAATCGAATGTAATCCAGTTTATTGTGGGGCTAGGCTGGCTAGCCCGGAAATGCTCACGCTTACCCCCCTTCTGCTTAATCTCACGCCGCGTTTGGTGCCTCCGCTGTGGGCCAGATGCAGTACTGGGGGTCGGGGATGTTGAAGGCCAACGGCCAGTGCAGCCCGAGCTTCGGCGTGTGTGAGGCCGATGTTGAGCAGAAACTCATGACTGTATGCACATTTTAGAACCGATAGACGCGACGAGGACGTACAAAAACACTGACTCACAAGATAGAAAACACCGTTCTGTCTGGAGAGAGAGAAGCCGCTGCGTGTGCACGAATAATAAATAATTAGCTACACATCAGAAATGACTGATCACAGATCAGAAGGAACTGAAAAAAGACTTCTGTTTTCATTTGTACATCCAAACACTGAGAAACTGCCAGCATTCACTCGTTCACATGGAATGATCTCTCCAGCGTTTGCATGGGCGTGCCAGATTCTCTGGGCGGAGGAAAGGGAGGTAACCGTTCCTGCTTGGACGTCAAACCAGGAGACTTCAGGATTGGCTCGTCTGGCCTGTCATTTTCTCAAAGGCAGAGAGAGACAGCCAGAACTCGGGTTTACACCGATCAACATTTCTATCCACTTGGGGACAATATTCAGGCTAGGGGAACTCATATTAATGTTGAAAAACCTCATAAAATGAAAATTTCATGCCATGGGACCTTTAAATTTCTGCTTTTGAGGTCTGAAAAAGATAGGACATAAGGCGTTAGAACAACAGTAGGATGAGTAATAGATGGCTTTATTTTCATTTCAGGGTGAACTATCCCTTTAATACCAGTGTTAATTTTGACAGCAAATTTTATTTAGTTTTAGTCATAGTCTTTTGACTAAAATGTCATTTAGTTTTAGTCATATTTTAGTCACCTGAATTGTTTTTAGTTTTAGTCTAGTTTTAGTCGAATAAATATACAGTAGATTTAGTCTCCTAAAATCTAATGAGTTTAGTTCAATTGTAATACATTAAGCATTTAAGCATTACATAACCGACTGTCACTTGAACTGACATTTTGACATCATTTTGTTTTTGACATTAAAAATACGCGAAAGAGCTCAATTCACTTTTTTGTTTGTTTTTTAAAAACATCTAGATTTAGATTTAGAAGCTTTATTGTCATTGCAGTACAACGAAATTATAATGCCCATCTGATCAGTGAGAACACAAACACACATAGCAAAAGACAATGAAAACCATAACATTTTAAGTTAAATAAATAACACTAAGTGAATAATCATCTATAAAAGTAATCACATAACATGTTAAAGGTCCCATGGCATGAAATTTTCATTTTATGAGGTATTTCAACATTAATATGAGTTCCCCTAGCCTGAATATTGTCCCCAAGTGGATAGAAATGTTGATCGGTGTAAAACCGAGTTCTGGCTGTCTTTCTCTGCCTTTGAGAAAATGACAGGCCAGACGAGCCAATCCTGAAGTCTCCTGGTTTGACGTCCAAGCAGGAACGGTTTCCTCCCTTTCCCCCACCCAGAGAATCTGGCACGCCCATGCAAACACTCGAGATCATTAACGTTACTTGTGAACGAGTGAACACTGGCAGTTTCTCAGTGTTTGGATGTACAAATGAAAACAGAAGTCTTTCTTCAGTTCCTTCTGATCTGTGATCATTGATTTCTTATGTGTAGCTTATTATTTATTATTTGTGGACACGCAGCGGCTTCTCTCTCTCCCGACAGAACAGTGTTTTCGTGTTTTCTATCTTGTGAGTCAGTGTTTTTGTACGTCCTTGTCGCGTCTATCTGTTCTAAAATGTGCATACAGTCTTTTCTGTTTAACATCAGCAGTCACATCTTTAGAGATAAACTTCACACACGCCGAAGCTCGGCCTCCAACATCCCCGACCCCCAGTACTGCATCTGGCCCACAGCGGAGGCACCAAACGCGGCGTGAGATTAAGCAGAAGGAGGGTAAGCGTGAGCATATCTGGGCTAGGCTAGCCAGCTTTCCCCACAATAAACTGGATAACATACTGCTGTTGTGTCTTTGTTTGCGCTGTGTAACGTTACTCAATGCGCGTCACTGACGCTATTTATATGATTGGAACATATCTAGAAATAATGCTATACTCAACACTTACTAACTCGTTCATCTCGCTGTAATGGTACATTGCATGTGTTACAAAGTAGAATAATGATGAAGACGGAGTCGGTGTGACTGGGACTCGTGTTTATTCAGAACTCTCAGATACAAACACAATAAACTCGCGCTGACTGACAGCGCTCTCATAACTCAGTAGTTACTATAAATAACTTTGTTAGCAATCGCTTCGTCTCCGTGATGTCCGGTTCACGAACGAATCATTCTTTTGAATCGGTTCTTTTTAGTGAACCGAACCAGTTCACCAAATCGGACTGAATCGTTCTAAACGGTTCGCGTCTCGAGTCAGCGCTGATCCATAATTTACTAAAGTTACTAACTTTCTGACATGAGTGACAGCCCCTCCGACTAGAAATAAACTAATAACCTGAAGTATATGCTGTAACAGTTCACCCTGAACTGAGACATGCTGAGAGAACTGATGAGAAGTGAACACAGGTCCATCCGTCTCTCTGGCAGACTCGTGCCTGCTCGTGCCTCGTTAAACCACGCCCCCTCCGCTCATTTAAAATGCAAAGATGTCAGCCAATCACAACAGTGGGCGTTTTTACTGAAGTCTCACAGCAGACACGCCTCTTGAAGCAGGGCATTCAGCCACAGGGCAAACAGCAGTATAGAAAAAATGCCTTTTATTTCTAAATTATGACATTTTATGATGTAAAAATCATACTAATAATATAAGTACACCTCAGAAAACACTATAAAATAATAGAAAAATGCCATGCCATGGGACCTTTAAAAGATATATTGGTGTATTACACCTTAAAAAATATTGCATGTTAAGAATAAAATAGACAATATTAATTTTTGTCCCCGTTCAGAGTCCTTATGGCCCATGGATAGTAACTGTTTTTTAGTCTATTTGTCCTACTTTTTAGACTCCTGTATCTCCTCCCAGAAGGCAGGAGGCTAAACAGTCCATGTCCAGGGTGGGTGTCATCCTTTATTATATTGCGGGCTCCGTGGAGACACCTGCTATATAGTCTATATAGTTTTTATAACTTTGTATTTCTGTTTTAGTTAGTAGGCCATATCAGGTTAAGCTAAAGCTTCAAATAAGTTTTTTAATTTCAGTTAACATTTATTTAATTTCAACTAATGACGACTTTTTTAGTGGTTTTTGTTAACTATTATACTTTATTGAATATGTGTCAAATACTGATCTTTCCTCCTGACTATGAATTAAATGGGAATTCAATTAAATACAGTTTATTGTGTAACCAAAAACGAATATATAATGTGTGACTTTTAATTAAAAACAAGCTCGAAATACACATTGACTCTTATTTTGAAATGTCTGCGCCTCTATTGCAGTTGCAGGATCTCATTCAAGTTCAGATGAGGGAGATAAAATATGCATTGTTACAACCATCTAAAACATATTACTATATAAACATCGTAAAGTAAACATTGTCATTATTCATCAGCATTAGTTCATAAACAATTGCCTGGCATAAATGTGTGTTATTGATTGATTGTGAGCCGGTCTGGAGCGCTGGATTGGAGATGCCTGAGCCTGTAGAACAGCGGTTAGATCAGCACGTTCAAATCAAATGTGCGCATCTGTTACACAGGACATCAGTTCTGACTGGATCTCTTCCCTAATCGTCCCTCCCTAACATTTTTGTCTCGTTTTTATTTGTTGACTAAAATGAAAGTTGATTTTCGTCATAGTTTTTGTCATCCAACACTAATTTTTATTTAGTTATCGTCTCGTTTTCGTCAGTGAAAAAAGGTCGTTGACGAAAATTATTTGTCAACGAAATTAACACTGATTAATACCTTTTCACAATAATACTGTTTTTAACTGTATTCTGGTCAAAGAAATGCAGCCTTGGTGAGCAAAAGAGACCTCTTTAAAAACAAAACAAAAACCTTACCAAAACTATTTAAACACTACCATTCAAAAGTTTGAGGTCGGTGTTTATATACTTTTTAAGTATTAGATAAAGGCAAATATTGTAACTTGCCGTAAGAACATTGAAATAAATCATTTGCTTAATCTGTATTTTGTCATGAAAAAATAAACAACCTTACGACAAGATAAATGTACTTAATAAGCAAAATAGCACCAGATATTAAGTTTTCAGAGAATGTTTTTTTCCTCTTAAAAGCACAAACTTCACAAAATTTTGTTACATTTAAGCTTAAAACAAGAAACAACACTGCCAACAGGGTAAAAAAAACTAATTCAAGATATGTGAAAACAAGACAATTTTGCTACTCATGGAAATGTATCTTATTTTCCAGAGGTTTAATTAGATTTTTTGCATATATTTAAAAAAAACAAAGTTTTAAATTGCTTTGCAGGGATTCTGCTGTGTGCTTCATAGGATTTTCCACTACTTTTTTCCACATCAGCAGATTCCAAACAGAATATAAAGTCATGCGAGATGCTCCCTTTAGAAGAATGAAGCTGTTAGATAAGTGTCTGTCACATATAAATGTCATAAAATGTCACGCTTTGCTAACTGAGTGAACTATTGTTCACACGAGAGTACCTTCATCAACTCGTCCTTTATAGTGGGGCAGATCAATCTTCCGGAAGGTTCTTTCATAGAAACATGAACTACTTTCATAGATGTATTAACTCGAGCAAAGTCCAAGATGACCTGAGGAGGAGAGAAATACTGTATGGCCACGTTTCATTGATTACATGTTATTCTAACAATGGCAGCCAAATATTCATAATTCATTGATTCTCCCTACTACTAAATCTACTACTAAAATCGCACGCCCACTGCTTATGTTCAGAAGCTCTTCCTGGTTTGTTGAATCGCACACACAGACCAGCCACTAGTCATGAGTCTATCACTGAATACTGAGACCCACACAGCATTTGATCACTGATTTACAGCAATCATTTCATTTTTAACAAGTGTTTTCTCAACAATGCAGCATTGCATACACTTTGGTTCTTTTTTTCTACCCACAATAGTTTTTGTGTTAAGCAGATCCTGGGTCTGACGTAACAACCCAGTGTTTGGGTAGTTTTTGTGTAACACAGATCCTGGGTCAGACGTAACAACCCAGTGTTTGGGTAGTTTTTGTGTTACGCAGATCCTGGGTCAGACGTAACAACCCAGTGTTTGGGTAGTTTTTGTGTTACGCAGATCCTGGGTCTGACGTAACAACCCAGTGTTTGGGTAGTTTTTGTGTTACGCAGATCCTGGGTCAGACGTAACAACCCAGTGTTTGGGTAGTTTTTGTGTTACGCAGATCCTGGGTCTGACGTAACAACCCAGTGTTTGGGTAGTTTTTGTGTTACGCAGATCCTGGGTCTGACGTAACAACCCAGTGTTTGGGTAGATTTGTGTTACGCAGATCCTGGGTCAGACGTAACAACCCAGTGTTTGGGTAGTTTTTGTGTTACGCAGATCCTGGGTCAGACGTAACAACCCAGTGTTTGGGTAGATTTGTGTTACGCAGATCCTGGGTCAGACGTAACAACCCAGTGTTTGGGTAGTTTTTGTGTTACACAGATCCTGGGTCAGACGTAACAACCCAGTGTTTGGGTAGTTTTTGTGTTACACAGATCCTGGGTCAGACGTAACAACCCAGTGTTTGGGTAGTTTTTGTGTTACGCAGATCCTGGGTCAGACGTAACAACCCAGTGTTTGGGTAGTTTTTGTGTAACACAGATCCTGGGTCAGACGTAACAACCCAGTGTTTGGGTAGTTTTTGTGTTACGCAGATCCTGGGTCAGACGTAACAACCCAGTGTTTGGGTAGTTTTTGTGTTACGCAGATCCTGGGTCAGACGTAACAACCCAGTGTTTGGGTAGTTTTTGTGTTATGCAGATCCTGGGTCAGACGTAACAACCCAGTGTTTGGGTAGATTTGTGTTACGCAGATCCTGGGTCAGACGTAACAACCCAGTGTTTGGGTAGTTTTTGTGTTACGCAGATCCTGGGTCAGACGTAACAACCCAGTGTTTGGGTAGTTTTTGTGTTACGCAGATCCTGGGTCAGACGTAACAACCCAGTGTTTGGGTAGTTTTTGTGTTACGCAGATCCTGGGTCAGACGTAACAACCCAGTGTTTGGTTAGTTTTTGTGTTACGCAGATCCTGGGTCAGACGTAACAACCCAGTGTTTGGGTAGTTTTTGTGTTACGCAGATCCTGGGTCTGACGTAACAACCCAGTGTTTGGGTAGTTTTTGTGTTATGCAGATCCTGGGTCAGACGTAACAACCCAGTGTTTGGGTAGTTTTTGTGTTATGCAGATCCTGGGTCTGACGTAACAACCCAGTGTTTGGGTAGTTTTTGTGTTATGCAGATCCTGGGTCTGACGTAACAACCCAGTGTTTGGGTAGGTTTTGTGTTATGCAGATCCTGGGTCAGACGTAACAAGCCAGTGTTTGGGTAGTTTTTGTGTTACGCAGATCCTGGGTCAGACGTAACAACCCAGTGTTTGGGTAGTTTTTGTGTTACGCAGATCCTGGGTCAGACGTAACAAGCCAGTGTTTGGTTAGTTTTTGTGTAACACAGATCCTGGGTCAGACGTAACAACCCAGTGTTTGGGTAGTTTTTGTGTTACGCAGATCCTGGGTCAGACGTAACAACCCAGTGTTTGGGTAGTTTTTGTGTTACGCAGATCCTGGGTCTGACGTAACAACCCAGTGTTTGGGTAGTTTTTGTGTTATGCAGATCCTGGGTCAGACGTAACAACCCAGTGTTTGAGTAGATTTGTGTTACGCAGATCCTGGGTCAGACGTAACAACCCAGTGTTTGGTTAGTTTTTGTGTTACGCAGATCCTGGGTCAGACGTAACAACCCAGTGTTTGGGTAGTTTTTGTGTTACGCAGATCCTGGGTCTGACGTAACAACCCAGTGTTTGGGTAGTTTTTGTGTTATGCAGATCCTGGGTCAGACGTAACAACCCAGTGTTTGGGTAGTTTTTGTGTTATGCAGATCCTGGGTCTGACGTAACAACCCAGTGTTTGGGTAGTTTTTGTGTTATGCAGATCCTGGGTCTGACGTAACAACCCAGTGTTTGGGTAGGTTTTGTGTTATGCAGATCCTGGGTCAGACGTAACAAGCCAGTGTTTGGGTAGTTTTTGTGTTACGCAGATCCTGGGTCAGACGTAACAACCCAGTGTTTGGGTAGTTTTTGTGTTACGCAGATCCTGGGTCAGACGTAACAAGCCAGTGTTTGGTTAGTTTTTGTGTAACACAGATCCTGGGTCAGACGTAACAACCCAGTGTTTGGGTAGTTTTTGTGTAACTCAGATCCTGGGTCAGACGTAACAACCCAGTGTTTGGGTAGTTTTTGTGTTACGCAGATCCTGGGTCAGACGTAACAACCCAGTGTTTGGGTAGTTTTTGTGTTACGCAGATCCTGGGTCAGACGTAACAACCCAGTGTTTGGGTAGTTTTTGTGTTACGCAGATCCTGGGTCAGACGTAACAACCCAGTGTTTGGGTAGTTTTTGTGTTACGCAGATCCTGGGTCAGACGTAACAACCCAGTGTTTGGGTAGTTTTTGTGTTACGCAGATCCTGGGTCTGACGTAACAACCCAGTGTTTGGGTAGTTTTTGTGTTATGCAGATCCTGGGTCAGACGTAACAACCCAGTGTTTGGGTAGTTTTTGTGTTATGCAGATCCTGGGTCTGACGTAACAACCCAGTGTTTGGGTAGTTTTTGTGTTACGCAGATCCTGGGTCTGACGTAACAACCCAGTGTTTGGGTAGTTTTTGTGTTATGCAGATCCTGGGTCAGACGTAACAAGCCAGTGTTTGGGTAGTTTTTGTGTTACGCAGATCCTGGGTCTGACGTAACAACCCAGTGTTTGGGTAGTTTTTGTGTTATGCAGATCCTGGGTCTGACGTAACAACCCAGTGTTTGGGTAGTTTTTGTGTTACGCAGATCCTGGGTCAGACGTAACAAGCCAGTGTTTGGTTAGTTTTTGTGTAACACAGATCCTGGGTCAGACGTAACAACCCAGTGTTTGGGTTGTTTTTGTGTTACGCAGATCCTGGGTCAGACGTAACAAGCCAGTGTTTGGGTAGTTTTTGTGTAACACAGATCCTGGGTCAGACGTAACAAGCCAGTGTTTGGGTAGTTTTTGTGTTACGCAGATCCTGGGTCAGACGTAACAAGCCAGTGTTTGGGTAGTTTTTGTGTAACACAGATCCTGGGTCAGACGTAACAACCCAGTGTTTGGGTAGTTTTTGTGTAACACAGATCCTGGGTCAGACGTAACAACCCAGGGGTTGAGTTATTTACCACAGGCTTCAGGAGAGAGCAATGCAGCTCCGTCAAATTGGTGCATGTCTTTGGTAAAATACAGGTTTATGTATATTTTATTTTATCTTTAAATCCATTATTGTGCTGTATATCATTTCATTTTGTGCAAAGCAACATGGGCCAATGTGAGTCACCTAGGAGTGTGACGTCTGTCTTTTCATGTGATGGAAATGCCTGATGCCTTGCATTAAATTTTTATGATTTTACTCAAAAATATACAGAATATAAATACTTATTATGATGTTAAATTATGTTCTCAGAGCTGTACACTGATTGTTTATGGACAGGTTATGGAGTCACCGCATATTTCGTCTACGAGAGAAAAGCTGAGCGATGGTCTGAAGTTAGAAGTTCCCCCACTGAACATGAGACAACAGGGACTGATCGATTACACTTGAATTACTTCTAAAGGTTTAATTCTTACTTCTAATATTTGTTAAACAAGCTTAAATGTTGGCAATATTTATTAAAAACTGTATAAAATATGCTATAGGCTACTGTAAAATATGTTCGAAAATAAAGGAATTGTCATGCCAAACAGTGGTTGTGTCAAATATTTTTTAGAAAAGTTTAAGTCTGTGTAATTATTGTACAAAGTAAAAAAAAATAGAAGCTAGTAAAAACAAAACAACCCATTATGCTGGGCTAAATCAACAACCCAATTTGCTGGGTAAAATTAACCCATAATAATAGCCATGAATATTTAAATCTGTTGCATTGCACAGGTAGTTTAAGACTGGATTATGTTTTGTAAAAATTTACTGTAAGGGAATACTAATATTTTATATGTTTTAAAAGCTATTACAATAATGAAAATATGACATGTTTTTGGTGAGTTTATAATGTAATACATTTCTCATCGTGTAAACATGTTTATTACATGATGAGCTCAAGATTTTATTACATTTGAAGAACATAATTTACATTATGAACATTTTATTACAATAATAATGTAATACTTTTTACATTATGTGCAGTTATTACATTGAGTTTTCTACCCCTTGTCAATTTTTTTTAAAGGATTCCAATTAGAAACCTGTACAGGATTCCATTTAGAATTTCTATCATATTTTGGAACCGTTCCTACAGGATTCCGTTAGGAATTGTCTTATAGGATATTTATGTCTTTTCCTACAAGATTATTATCTGATTCCTATAGGATTCTGTGGACATAAATATCCTGTAGGATCATTTCTACAGGATTTTAATGGGATCCAATTGGGCCTCTCTCACACACTAACACACACACACACACACACACACACACACACACACACACACACACACACACACACACACACACACACACACACACACACACACACACACACACACACACACACACACACACACACACACACACACACACACACACACACTTACTTTTGTATCAAAAGTGATAAGACTTTTCAGTTTTATGGACGTCACCATCTTTAATATTGATTTCTGCTATGGTTAGCTACTGGTAAGAGAATACGCGTTTGACTTCTGACAGACGCCATCCAGACACTGTGTGAACAGGACATTTCGAGACTCCTGCAAGTAAATGTGGTGGTCAATCCCAAAAAACAGACAGTGTGAACGTAGCCAGTTGTGAGTTACCAGAAATAAAATGTGGCTGATTTGCTCGTTTTGACAGGTTCAGTTCTTCTGGTGTGGCCTGTGAAGTGTCTGTTCTGTTGATCAAGGACACAACGATGAACATTTCATTAGCAGAACAGATCATCATTCATCACTATTCTTGAGTTCATTTACCCGACACAAGATGGCAGTGAAGATCTAATGGATTCAGATTTAAAGGCAAGTTGATTCATCCAAAATATTCAAAATATCTATGATCTGTTCACCATTTAATGTGTCAGAAATGCACGTCAGATACATATAGATTAATGCAGTTTTCTATTTGGAATTACACACTCTCTTTCAAGTTGAAATAAACAAAAATTAAATAAATAAACTGCAGATAAGTAGATAAACAAATGCCTCATGCAATTTTTAAAATGTTTTTTCTTCTTCATAATATTAAATATTTCCAATTAAAAGCAAATGTAAATAAAAATATTTGATAAACATATAAAATGTTAAATAATGTAAAAGTCTTTAAATATTGAATATGAAATGTAACATTTGTAAATAGGCTTTAAATGCAACTCTTGAATACAAATTGAAATATCAATGAAATAAGCGATATGAAAATAAATATTAAATCTAATAGGCTAGTCTAAATAAATCGTAATCTTCGAAAACTAAATCTTAGTTTTGAAGTAAGTGCATTGCAACTTTTGTTAAATTTAAATAGTGTAAATATTTACTTTTAAAGTCTTGAATCTACATCTTGAATATAAATTAAATATCTATGTAATTATTCAATATTACCACTAAACATGTGCAGGGAGGGTTTTGTGTGGTTGTGTGGCGCCTCTGTGCGGTCGGATGTGGAAGTGAGAGCGATTTAGCAAATCTTCGTGTGAGTTCACAGCCCTTTAATATGTGCCTGTACTAGAGCACCGCAGAGCGGACGCGCCTCCCTCCCTCCCTCCGTCACAGGGCCACGGAGAGGCCGTACGTCTGGACGCCCGGCGTCTGCGGCTCGCGCTCGGGGATGGATCAGGGATCCGCCGCGGGCACCGGAGGGACCTTCATTTCCCTGAGCGACAGTGAGCAGAGATGTTACTCCGGACTGTACGCGCTCTGTCAGCCCGACAGCAGCGGCAAACCGGCGGCGGGGAAAGTAGCGGAGCTGTTCAGGGCGTCACAGCTGCCGGCCGAGACGCTGCACCAGGTGAGTTCACGCGGATTTCACCGCCGCCCCTGAACGCGCGTTTCGTGGACGCCCTGGGAGTCTGCGCGCGCTTGGATATGATATATATACCGTGTCTGAATGTACAGTACAGTATATTGCAGTGTGTTCAGGAAAGAGTGAAGTTGAGGGACCTGCTTGTGCTCGAAGCTCATGTGTACAGTGATGGTATCAGATGGCAAGACAATAGTACTCAAATATGTATAGGCTACTAGGGATGAATGAGTACCATATTCATTCTCCATTGTAGTGACATAGTTCTCCAAAATACTTAACTTAATACTGAATTTCATAGTATTACCATGGTAGTACCAATGACACATGAATATAGCCTACTATATAGTTTACTGTACTGTAGTAGACTACTAACTTATTAGATACAATAGTGTTGATGTTAAAGTATACACTAGATCATATAATATATACGCCTATATAATGTTTATTTAGTATGTGTGTAGATATATATATATATATATATATATATATATATATATATATATATATATATATATATATATATATATATATATATATATATATATATATATATATATCTACACACACACACACACAGGTATCTATAGCCTATATACTGTATGTAGCCTATACACACACACACACACACACACACACACACACACATATATATGTATATAAATATATATATACATATTATAGTGCTGTCAAATAGATTAATCACATCCAACATAAGCATTTATGTGTGTGTGTGTGTGTGTGTGTGTGTACATATGTATGCATATATACATATACACACATAAACAAAAACTTATATTTTATGTTAGATGCGCTTTAATAAATTAATCAATTTGACAGCATATATATATATATATATATATATATATATATATATATATATATATATATATATATATATATATATATATATATATATATATATATATATATAATTACACACCTTAGACCGGTACAGTAGTATGTATACTAGGGCTGTACGATTAATCGAAAAATAATCAAAACCGACATTCAGAACCTCTAACCGACGTATTTTTTATTACGGTTATTTCGGTTTTAGTCACATGACTCCGCCCCGTCAGTCACATCAAGTGCAGTTTGCAGGTACACAGAGAGATGCAGGAGCAGTTATCTTTGTTTATAGATGCCCAGAATCACTATAGTAAAAATATTAATCAAGGTTTTTATTTTTGGTCAAATCGTTACAGCACTATGTAGTATTGTGTGTTATACTCATTTGATATCTTATTTGTTCTTTGACAGTGTTCTTAGTACAGTTGATGTAATGACATGGTACACTCTAAACACTCTAAAAAATGCTGGGTTAAAAACAACCCAAGTTGGGTTGAAAATGGACTAACCCAGCAATTGGGTTGTTTTAGCCCAGCGATTGGGTTGTTTTAAGCAAACATTTAACCCAACCGCTGGGTTAAAACGACCCATTCACTGGGTTAAAACGACCCAATTGCTGGGTTAAAACAACTCATTCACTGGGTTTAAACAACCCAATTGCTGGGTTAAAACAACTCATTCACTGGGTTTAAACAACCCAATTGCTGGGTTAAAACAACTCATTCACTGGGTTTAAACAACTCATTCACTGGGTTTAAACAACCCATTCACTGGGTTTAAACAACCCAATTGCTGGGTTAGTCCATTTTCAACCCAGCATTTTTTATGATCTAGTGATATATTTTACTGGTACTGAATGATTACCATATTTATACTGTGCTATTGTCATGGTACCACGCCAAAATGTGTAGGGTTTATACTAGAAGCTGTAGTACTAAGTATACACTTATTTAGTGGTATGTTATTGTCTTATAGATGCTTATATTCTGTCTTGATAGTGTTTGAGGAAAGCTATGATTAATCTTGTAATTGCAAAAGTCTGAATTTAGGGTCATGTTTTGAAGACGTTTCGCCGGTTTAGTCAGTTTAAAAATGTCAGCGACTAGTTTTGAGGCGTTCTTTGCAAACATCATCAGTGTCAGTAGTGAGGATGTTCTGCTGGCGTTTGTATTACTAGGCAGTTTTGTACAGTAGTAAACATTGTGACGTGACGTGTGTAACTTGACACGTCATGCGAGTCAGGTGAAAGGTGTTTACCATGTTCAGCCAGTCTTAGTCTTTGTGGGTGGTGTTCAAATGCTGCTTCTCAGACCAAATGTGTCTGCTGTCAGTGAGGGTGCTGAATAGCTGTGTGTGTGCGAGTGTGTGGAATGGAGATGACAGGAAGGGTGCTGCCTCATTCACACACAGATAACACTGGGCTGGACGGCCTCACAATCCACTATTATTCTTAGTTTCACTTCAGTATCCTTGAACGGTTTTGCACAATGCTCTGGTTTACAGAATCAGTTGAATACACAGGAAGAGGTTTAACAACATTGACCATATTTAGAAACCTGTTTTATTTTAGTCTATCAGAATGGGACTAATGTATGTTCACACTAAATGTCAAGCAAATGTGAAGTTTTGTTTTTTTTGGATGCTAGTGTGAACTAAAATCACATTAAATTGCAATTTTTTAGATCCATTCTAAATATCCACATTCATATGGAATAGTGATATTTTATGATCATTGATATACTATTATAGTTTTTATTAATAGTTTAAACCGTTATCTTTTTATGTTCTTAGTTTTCATTTCAGTTTAAGTTAAGTTTAAAGGTGAACTATGTAGGATTTTTGCAGTAAAATATAACCACTATGCCAGTGTTATATATTATGTTCAGTTGAGTACTTAGAATATCCCAAATGTTTCCAATATTTGTAAATCGTGAGAAATTGCTATTTTAACCAAGGAACCGGAACGTGTGAGCTATGCGTGTGAGGGAGTCGCCTGTCGATTGATTCAAATCTGCGTCACCCTCGGTCTCCGGTTTTATTCAGTGAAACACTTTACTCTCACTGCAGTGTGAACAAGTGTCATAGCAGCCGCCGAGCGAACGTCATAACTTCCTTTTCAACACACTTAGATATATCTAATACGATAAACAGAGTTACGTTACCTCATACTCATGACTGGAAAAGAGGAAGTGGCGCCGGCAACCGTGTCATAATAAAAGTCCCGCCGGCGACTATGCCATAATAACAGTCCCGCTCTTCAATCGCCCCTGCGGCCTTGCTCAGCTCCACAACACTCGCTCCTGCTCTGCTTCACTACAGTAATGTTAATAATCGCATCCATGAACATGATTTCTGCCAGAGTCCTATCCTGACTCTTTTCCACCGGCTGTGAGGTGAAGACCACATGTCCCGAGATTCTGCGCTCAAACGTGCCGTCATCACTCTACGCCTTTGTTTTGAACAGGCGACCTCTAGCGAACGGAAAAGTTACATAGTGTAGCTTTAATTAGTTCTCTTGTCATATCAGTTTATTTTTAATATGTCTGTATAATTTTTGGTAACACTTTACAATAAGGTTTCATTAGTTTACATTAGTTACCTATATGAGTTAACATGAACTAATGATGAACTGCACTTATAAAGCATTTATTTATCTTTGTTCATGTTAATTTCAACATTTACTAATACATTATTAAAATCTTATTAACATTAGTTAATGCACTGTGAACTAACATGCATAAACCACGAACAGCTGAATTTTTATTAACTAACGTTAACAATGATGAACAAATACAGTAACAAATGTACTGCTCATGGTTAGTTCATGTTAGTTAATACATTAACTAATGTTAACTAATGAAACCTTATTGTAAAGTGTTACCTAATTTTTTTTATAGATTTTTATTTCAGTTTTAGTTTAGTTTATTACATAAAACTAAATGACAATGAGAAATGTTTCCTGGGCAACTTGCTGAAATACAATTTTGATTTGTAAATAAAAAAAAAAATTTACATTTTGATTTCATTAGTGATACACGATATATCGGCCAGCATATCGGTATCGCCCAATATATGATAATTTTAATGTTATTGTTATCGGCCTGATAAGAAATTAAATTACGGATTATTCCCTTCTGAGACACTTCAGATGTGCACTGTTTGCTATGATGATGGTTTTGAAATGCTTGAAATATGATTGGAATCACTTCAAAAAGGAAAATACAGTTCAGTCAGTGTAACATTAGTCTGTCATATAGGCTACATAAAATCATAATGAGATCATAATTGTGTGCTTGGGACATGGATTTTAATGGTGAGACTTTTGTTTTTGTAATCAGGCTCTCAAAAATTATATATAAATTTGGATTTAGATGTATCAGCCAATATATTGGTTATCGGCTTTCAAATATAAAGAGTTATTGATATCGGCCAAAATTGTCATATCGGTGCATCCCTAGATTTCAGTTAACATTTAACATTTATTTTAAATAACAAATGTTTTTTGATGATTTTAGTTTTAGTTAACTATAAAAACCCTGATGTGGATGTAAATACATATGGTACAGATTCATATTTAGCTTTCTTTCTTGTTTTTTTGCGATATGACTTCAATATTACTATTTCAAATGAATACTGTTCTTTTGAAGTGTCTATTCATCAAAGAATCCTGAAAGAAATGTATCACAGTTTCCACAAATATGAAGCAGCACAACCGTTTTCAACATTGATAAAAATCAGAAATGTTTCTTGAGCAGCAAATCATAATATTAGAATGATTTCTGAAGGATCATGTGACACTGAAGACTGAAGGAATGATGCTGAAAATTCAGCTTTGATCACAGGAATAAATTACATTTTACAACATATTCACATAGAAAACAGTTCATTTAAATGATAATAATATTTCACAATATTAATGTTTTTACTGTATTTTTAATCAAACAAATTCATCCTTGTTGAGCTTAAGAGACTTCTTTCAAAAGCACTTAATATTCGTACTGAGCCCAAACTTTTGAACGGTATGTATGATCTCTTAACATGTGGAAGGCGATTTCTAAGATCGTTGTGTTCTGGCTCATGCTTTAGCACCAGATTCCCTAGCTTCAGACACAAATAATTTAGTGTAAACAAAAACAAACACAGGCTATTATATGAACTGTGTCTCAGCGGGCTTTGGCATGGCGCACTGCTGCAGTGTTTGTCATCTCTTTGTGTTCCCGCACAGACAGGAAGTCCAGCTTGTCCTTCTGCTCTGTTTCCTGTCCGTTTGCCCTGGTTTGGCGACCCATACTGACTTCACCCCTCGACAGACTTGCAAACACACACCCACATGCACAAAGATAATTGGGGAGGCCGTATTAGCAGGAAGTTTCACACACATACTATGACATAGACATCATCGGAGTGATTTTTGGATTTGCTGTTGCTCTGCTATTTTGTCAAATGCATATTCTCCCTTAAAGACAGTCAGAGCATGAAAACATTTTTACTTTCTTACCACCCACTTTCTTACGCCTGATGTATAAAAGTTGTGTACACACAAAAAATTCGCAATTTTCCACGCACTTATCGGGATTTATTAAAAAAATCTAAATAGGCGTCACTATATCGATGCGCAGGTGCTCCATTGATTCCTATGCGTCAGATCAAGATGCATTTAATTCTTTGCATTTGTAAAAGCAGACATTATTTTATGAATATTGATTGTCTACTTTTATATTTTGGAGCAACTAACTCAACTCCTACCCTAAACCTACCCACTTCTCAACAATATAAAACACATAACAGGCAAATAAAAGTACAGTCACAGGTATTTAATGCAAAAACTGACCAAAAACAGTATAAAAGCATTAACTCATGTTGCATTCCAAGTCTTCTGAAGTCATACGATAAATTCATGTAAAGAACAGAGTTGATCTTAAAGAGATAGTTCACCCAAAAATGAAAATTAGCCCATAATTTACTCACCCTCAAGTCATCCTAGGTGTATATGACATTCTTCTTTCAGACGAATAAAATCAGAGTTATATTACAAAAGTCCAGGCTAATCCAAGCATTAGAATTTGATTAATAGTTGCTCTGTTTTTAAGGTCCATAAAAAGTGCATCTGTCCGTCAAATAACTGCTCCACTCGGTGTTAATAAAGGCCTTCTGAAGCGAATCGATGCGTTTGTGTAAGAAAAATATCCATATTTAAAACTTTATAAAGTAAACTTTGGGCCGTCTGCCTTCCCTGTTCAATTTATGGAAATATTGTTGAAAGTTCCCCTGCCGATCGAAAGACTAACGCGAGCAGGTGCGCTCGTCATGACGTCACGTACGCATCTTGAGTTTCACTTTCAACATCAACACTTTTCCATGGAAGGGAGTCGGCCAAATGTTGACTTGGTAAAGTTTTAAATATGGATATTTTTCTTACACAAACACGTCGATTTGCTTCAGAAGGCCTTTATTAACACCGCGGAGCCGAGTGGAGCAGTTATTTGACGGACAGATGCACTTTTTATGGACTTCAAAAACAGAGCAACTATAAATCCAATTCTAATGCTTGGATTAGCCTGGACTTTTGCAATATAACTACGATTGTATTCGTCTGAAAGAAGAATGTCATATACACCTTGGATGACTTGAGGGTGAGTAAATCATGGGCTAATTTTCATTTTTGGGTGAACTATCCCTTTAATGCTTTAATCGCTGATATGATGATCCCGCCGCTCCGTGAAAGCACTCAGTCAGTCATATCTCATTCAAATGATACACCCGACACAATCATTCACAAGACACGCGAGAGCCAATGACATTTCACTATCAAAGCTGACGTAATGACACAATCAGTCACGAGACACACGAGAGCCAATGCAATTTCACTATGAGATCTTATGTAGCGTTTCTTCGGGCGGCATTTTTTCAAATTTGAATGTGTGCATGATCTTCGGCGGATGGAGGCGCTGATCGCTTTTGGGGATTTTCTTCACACAAATCAATCATTTAGCCTCGGAACACTCAGAATACTTTTGAATAAATTGAGCATGCAGTCGTATCTGCCTGTTTTATCCGGTGTTTTATATCATATAACACAAATGTGTAGTTTTAGGGATGGGTTGGGGTTGGGTTACATGTAGGGATGGGGCCGATCCGATCCAGTATCGGTATCGGGACCGATACCAGCGTAATTCAGGTCCAACTTGCGGAAAAATGCAAGCTGGCTGCAAACTATGGAATGGATTTACTGAACGGAAGCGCGGCTCAATGAGACAGAGTTATGAGACACGCCCCGCTCAGGAAATCCATTCCGCAGTTTGCAGCCAGATAGCTTTGAGCAGCATTGTGGCTAGCCAACATGTCAGCTGTGTGGAAATACTTCACACTGGAAACACCGCAGAGCAAGACGATGTTTGCTAAACCGTAATTCAGGGAGGTGGAAGCTCCCTCGCGTCGTACAACACAACGAACGCAATCAAACATTTAAAAAAAAGCAGACAAGACTAGGGTGACATTTAACAGATAATAATCAGGGCTTGACATTAACAATCGCCATCTGCGTGTGTATTTCGGCTGTGGCGTGAAACACTGTGAAAAAACATTATAATGGTCTTCTCAAAAGCAGTCTGTTATAATCGCGTTGTGCATTATAACCAATCACACGTGTTTCTATCGAGTTTATGGATATAATAATCAGAGGCGTTCAGATTAGCTGAGTTTTGTTCAGAGTGCGTGCCGCTCTCACTCACTGAAATCTACTCTCTAAGCAGAGATGTGTGTGTGCGATGTACGCAGGAGATTCATTCATCACACAGTGGTTGACTGTTATTGTTCTATCTCAGCACCGAAAATAGTTTCAAACAAACACAGCAGAACTACAGCGCATCTGATATGACTGGCATAAAGTTGGCTTGACGTTCGCGAATTTAGGAACCGTCTCTTAAGTTACATAAAACATTGGTAGGATATACACATTTCTAACTTAAATGGCATTTGAAGAGAATGACTTAGTCATTAAACTGACTTTAAAATGTTCATCTAGGTGTCAGGTATGATGCACACCTTTTTGATTTTTGATATTTAATAAAATAAACTGTCAAATCATTGGAAAATATATGCTTTATTTCACTAAGATACTGTATGGGCTCTTACACAAAATATGCTAGATTTAAATGTGTCATAGCTGATAGAACACTGATGAGAATATTGCTTGAGAATATATTTACAGAGACGGCCATAATGAGGAAGGAAATTCCACAGAATCTAGCTTTAAAAAGTGCTTAGAGCTGCTTGATTTATTTTTTGTTTGTTGATTCAAATATAAATTGATAACCGTGATAATTTGGGTCACTCTTATCGTGATGTGAAATTTCCATACCGTTTCATCCCTAATATGTACATATCATACTTGCCTGTTGAGAGGAGTTTATTTCAGCATCATATAAAATCAACAATAATGATAATGATAATATTAAAGCAAACACAGCTCTGGTATCGGAATAATATCGTTATCGGCCGATATCCAAATTCAGGTATCGGGATCGGATCGGAAGTGAAAAAATGTGGATCGGTGCATCCCTATGTTCAAACGTGTCAAATAGCGTAAATAAAATAAATTTAATTAAAAGTATGCTGGCTGATTAAATTGAGATTCACACTCCAACCTGTCATAATGGTAAAATTATAACCCAATATATAATTTCATCATGGAGATAACATTTCCTTGCCCAACGCATCTGTGTATGACGGCAAAGGTTTCTCATTGAAATCAATCGATATAGTGACGCCCAGGGGTATCTTTAGCGTCTTCATTGTGACATGCGGAAGGCACTTGACCATGCTTCAGATTTTGACGCCTTGGGAGTGAGAATGGGTTGTCTATTTATAATGTAGAGGGCGGGGCTTCAGATTATAGAGAGCATTTGATTTGACAGAAAATCTGATGAGAAGATGAAGTGCAGAGTGACGTCATCAAAATCATTGATCCATAATGGCAGAAGTGAGAGACTGTAAGTTTTGAATGCTTAGATCTTGTTTTGGAGGGCACTAACTCATAGATAACAGCAAGGCTAACATATTCAAACTCCAATTTGGATTTCATGGGGTCTTTAATGACGAAGAGCGCCACGCGCATGATAAAATGCAGAACTGAGGACCCACTTTATATTAGGTGGCCTTAATTAATCATTTGGTACAATGCACTTATTGTGTACATACATGTTTTTACATTGTACATACATTAAAAAAATACCTGCATGTAATTACATCTGTAATTAATTTCTGTAGTTACATTTGTAAGTACACAGTTGACACTTCCCTTACACCTTACCCTACCCTTAAACTCACCCCCCATACCACCACACCTGTCCATAACCCTACCCGTATCCCACCTCAATATCAGCAAAGGTGTTTTGCAATACAATTTGAACACAGTAAGTACATAGTACTTATTTTTTTATGTAAGTACATAGTACTTAAGGCCACCTAATATAAAGTGGGGCCGCAGAACTCATGTTCTGAGAAAATATTTCTTGCGAGAACAATGATCAACAATGCACACTTTTGTTCGGTAGTAGAATGGTCCATTTGCTGGTTTTGAAAAGGTCAGATTACAATATTGTGTACACACACGCACACACACACACACACACACACACACACACACACACACACACACACACACACACACACACACACACACACACACACACACACACACACACACACACACACACACACACACACACACACACACACACACACACACACACACACACAAACACACACACACAAACACACACACAGGGGTTGGACAATGAAACTGAAACACCTGTTCAGTTAATTTATAGGGAAGGTGTAGGGCCTCCTTTTGCGGCATCAATTCATCCTGGGAATGACCGATACAAGTCCTTCACAGTGGCCAGAGGGATTTTGAGCCATTCCTCTTCCAGAACAGGGGCCAGGTCACTATGTGACGCTGGTGGAGGAGTATTGCTGAGTGTATTGGTGCTTTATCATGCTGATAAATGGCACCCCGCTTCAGGGTTCAATATTTGAACTATTAGGTGCATATGGGCCTCCAGAATGGCTCGGTTGTTATTGGCATCAAGCATAGTAGGTTATGCCATGATTATTGCAGCCCAAACCATCAATGATCCACCGCCTTGCTTTACTCTGAGCAGCAACAGTCTGGATGTTAAGCCTTTTTTTGGCTTCTCCACAGCGTAACCCCCACAGACGTGGGGAAGACAGTGAAGCTGGACTCATCAGAGAACAATACATGTTTTACATTGTCCACAGTCCAAGATTTCCTCTGCTGGCACCATTAAAACTGACATTTGGCACTGGCACAAGGGACCAAAGGTTTGGCTATAGCAACCGACTATGAATATTGTGGAGCTCCCGACGAACAGTTTTAGTGGAAACAGGAGTCGATGTGCACATTGTTTTATGTTTAGGCCAGCTGTGGTTTTCTGTTTTTTGGATACAATCCGGACATCGCTTTCAGACAGCTCGCTCTTGCGTCAACAGTTACTCCTGTTGGATGTGGTTCGTCCTGCGTGGAGGTATGGTCACCGTGACTTTGCCAAGTAAAGCCATATCCAGACAGAATTAGTTCAACATGGAGAGGAAAGTAATTTTACCAGAGCTTCTCAGTGATCTCAGTTATCATTGTGGACAAATGACCTCACTTAAAATGACCTCAGGTAATACTAATCCCATGCGAATAGACCCGCTGTAAATATGTACGTAAATATTCCGTCATTTCCTGTTTAAAAGTAGTTTTTCAAGTATGGAGGAGCTCGAAGAAGCATTCAGTTGTGTTCTAGGCGGTGAGACAAGTCTGTGGAAAACCTCAAGTGTTTTCTGCTTACCATTCAGATGAAAAAAAAAGGTTGAAAGCACTTGTCAGAGGCACGCAACTTTCTTTTAGCTTTAGGTAAGTGCCTATTACCAACAGAATCCAATGAAAATTGAATTAATAAATTGTTCGACCGGACCTAACTGTTATATATAGGTTATATAGGCTATAGATTATAAGTGTTTTCACACGTGGTATCAGGAAGCAACTTAATACGCACATGATGACAGGGAGGTGATGGTGATGTGTAAATTGAGTTACCCCTCCCACTTCTGCTAGTTTTACTGAAATTTCTTATCCCGTGCCAAAGACCCTGATAAGGAATGATGTCATCAAGTATATACTTTATATTTTAAATGTCCGTGGAGGAGCTCTGACCTCATATGTGGTTTAACCATTTGAAAGCTTACAATGTCTACTTTCTGGAGATATGCATCACTTTGGCATTTGTTTTACACAAGGTAACTTATTTACACTAAATTACTCTGGGACCATTTCCGCCTGGATTTGGCCTACCCAAATTGAAAAGCTTCCCATACCCACATACAGTGGTCAATTTTGGGTGTCATTTTACAGGAAACCCTTTGAAGTTACATAAAACACACACATTTTTGAAAGGCCCTGTGTTCTCTAGCACCCTGCGTGCTCTAGCACCCTGCAGACAGTTTGGGCTGTTTCCAGCATATGCCAGAAAACACTGGAAAAAATAATTTTGTGTCACAGGGTAATTGCATTTATACCACTGTATATGGGGAGACTTGTACACTCACCTAAAGGATTATTAGGAACACCTGTTCAATTTATCATTAATGCAATTATCTAATCAACCAATCACATGGCAGTTGCTTCAATGCATTTAGGGCTGTGGTCCTGGTCAAGACAATCTCCTGAACTCCAAACTGAATGTCAGAATGGGAAAGAAAGGTGATTTAAGCAATTTTGAGCGTGGCATGGTTGTTGGTGCCAGACGGGCCGGTCTGAGTATTTCACAATCTGCTCAGTTACTGGGATTTTCACGCACATCCATTTCTAGGGTTTACAAAGAATGGTGTGAAAAGGGAAAAACATCCAGTATGCGGCAGTCCTGTGGGCGATAATGCCTTGTTGATGCTAGAGGTCAGAGGAGAATGGGCCGACTGATTCAAGCTGATAGAAGAGCAACTTTGACTGAAATAACCACTCGTTACAACCGAGGTATGCAGCAAAGCATTTGTGAAGCCACAACACGCACAACCTTGAGGCGGATGGGCTACAACAGCAGAAGACCCCACCGGGTACCACTCATCTCCACTACAAATAGGAAAAAGAGGCTACAATTTGCACAAGCTCACCAAAATTGGACAGTTGAAGACTGGAAAAATGTTGCCATCGTTTAAATGCCACGGCCTACCTGAGTATTGTTTCTGACCATGTCCATCCCTTTATGACCACCATGTACCCATCCTCTGATTGCTACTTCCAGCAGGATAATGCACCATGTCACAAAGCTCGAATCATTTCAAATTGGTTTCTTGAACATGACAATGAGTTCACTGAACTAAAATGGCCCCCACAGTCACCAGATCTCAACCCAATAGAGCATCTTTGGGATGTGGTGGAACGGGAGCTTCGTGCCCTGGATGTGCATCCCACAAATCTCCATCAACTGCAAGATGCTCTCCTATCAATATGGGCCAACATTTCTAAAGAATGCTTTCAGCACCTTGTTGAAATGCCACGTAGAATTAAGGCAGTTCTGAAGGCGAAAGGGTGTCAAACACAGTATTAGTGTGGTGTTCCTAATAATCCTTTAGGTGAGTGTATATTGGAGAGATGTGGGTTGGCGGAAATTACATAAAAAAGGTCATATTCCTCCCTTCAGACCCATTTGAATAAATCTTGCATACAACATGATACTGATATATGGTATTTACATCTAGTGGAAACAGCCAAAACTTTCTGCAGGGTGCTAGAACACATGAGGCCTGAGTTATACAGTTTCAAAAATGAATTTTGTAATAGGGTGGGTGGGGGGTTTATTACAGCTCAGACAACATATACTTACATGTTTATCTCTTTTAGCAGTGTTTTATGTAACTTCAGTGTTTCCTGTAAAATGACACCCAAAACTGACCACTGTATGTGGGTATGGGAAGCTTTTCAATTTGGGTAGCCCAAATCCAGGCGGAAACCCCCCAAAATTGTCCCAGCGCTAAGGAGGTTAATATTACAGACGTCCTGTGGTAAAATTACATTACTCCATCTACCCTTGTAAAACTAATCCTGCCCGAACAGGTCTTAAGACATGTTCCTGGATCGTCATATTTTTTTGATCCTGAAACAACATTTCTGTCCGGAAATTTAGTCCTAAACCTGTCCCTACCCCTAAACCTAACCCTACCCATAATTTATCCTTAAAATCAGAGGGAAATGATGGTGAATAACACTGATGTAGAAGCACCTAACCCTGGTTGTAAGCCTAAACTTGACATCAACTGTAAACTTGTCCCTCAAATCTCATTGGAATGTTGATCCAGGAACATGCTGTACTTGGTGAAATCACGTTCACCTTGGAGGTATGTCAACATTACCCTGGATAACATGGCTATCGATACACCACAAAGACTTGCTGTCCTGGTCACAGATGAGCCAGCGAGATGCGCACCAGCATTGTGTCCTCTTTTGAACTCGGATATGTCTCCCATTATGTTGTGTGGATTGCAATATTTTATGTACAGCTGTGCTATTGCTCTGCTAATTCAACCTTCACACTCCGCTCTCACTGATGGAGTGTAAAATCAGTGAAGATTGGCTACAAGGCCCGTTTATTTTCTGCGATTTTAGTTTTCGTTTAATTTAGTTTTGGCCTTCTTAGTTTCGTCTCCTCAGACCCTCATTAAAAGTCAGTCAAGTTAAGTGAGATGATAGTGAGATAATTAAACCGATACACAGCTGAGAGAGAGAGAGAGTTGTGTGTCAAGGGGAATAGAGGAGTCATTGTGTGTCTCTGGAGGTCTGTCAGTAAGCTCTTATGAGTCCGCGGGACTCCGCTCTTCTGTCATATCAGCTCTTAGCCGCTCAGATCCTGCTGTGAGCGCGTGTTGATCTCTGCTTTGTGATGGATGAGTGTTTCTCAGCTGTATGAATATACTCCCTGGCTCACTGTCAAAACAGGAAGTGGTTCATGTATTGCTTTTCATTAATGATAATCAAAGTTTTACATGGAGTAGCAGTTTTCCTTCATTTGTTGGCCACAAGTGTAATCCACAATGCCTAGCTCAACCACAACTAGATATTTACGATTTCCGAAGAGCTCAAAACTCAAACGTGATGTTAGGATGTTCGGTGGGCATTGCTTTTTTGTCCTATGTGTTTTTTTAGCATGTTGGTATGTGGTTGCCAGGACATTTCTATGTTTTTGCTTCAGTTTGCCAGGACATTTCAAGGTGGTAGCTAAGGTATCCTGGGCATTATTGTGCATGATTTGCAGTGAAAGACCAGATGTTTTTTTTCCTGTAACATGAGCAATAATAACTGGTGCTCAATAGTTGAGCTGATTTTATGCAAATGATCATTAACACAATTCACTGACTACCATTAGTGGTTCTCACACAATCTGTTGTGAGACTAGTGTGTGTTGAACATCTTTAAGTTCATCTTAGTCTTTCATAGAGAGCAGTCCTGTGTGAGATAGTTTTGAACGGTGTTATTTTATAATACAAATTATTATTATTTCAGTGTCAGTTAAGACCATCCGAATAGGCTACACTCTAAAAAAAAAAAAAAGGTTCTATATGGCACCAAAAATGGTTCTTGGCTCGTAATCATAGGAGAACCTTTTTTAGTGCTATATAGCACCAATTGTGGTGCTTCAGTGATTCTTCAGCGGTTCTTCAGAGGTGCTATATAGCACCTTAGTCAAAGAACCGCTGAAGAACCACTGAAGCACCAAAATTGGTGCTATATAGCACTAAAAAAGGTTCCCCTATGATTACGAGCCAAGAACCATTTTGGTGCCATATAGAACCTTTTTTTTTTTAGAGTGTAGGGCTTTAGTTTCAGGAAACTAAAATAACCCTGGTTTTAAACACCATCACATCAGGAAAGTCCATTTCTACATCTGTATTTGAGGATGATTAAAGCAGCTCGTCATGTAAAACACTGACTGCACAGGTGTCGTGTATATTCAGTGGCTTGCTCACAGCAGAATAAGTCTGTTGTGGGATTTGCACCAGGTTTAAGTCTTCATCTGTCTCTTGGACAAGAGTGTAAGCATGTTAACTGCTTGACCTAAGGATGTGTTCACACTTCAATTTGGCTCTTTTGGTTGGACCACAAAAGAAAATTATACATTTAGTCTTTTATACAATTCTGTTTTGCTTGGCCAACAGAACATAAAGGGCCTGTTTACACCTGGTCACTTCATGTGTTTTTACTAATCGGATAGCCGTCTGATTTTTTTTTTTAAACGGTTCCATTTACATTTGGTAAAATACACAAATCAGGTATAACATCCCACAGATGCTCAATTTGATTGAGATCTGGGGAATTTGGAGGTCAAGTCAACACCTCAAACTCGTTGTTGTGCTCCTCAAACCATTCCTGAACCATTTTTGCTTTGTGTCAGGTGCATTATCTGCTGAAAGAGCCACAGCCACCAGGGAATACCGTTTCCATGAAAGGGTGTACATGGTCTGCAACAATGCATAGGTAGGTGGTGCGAGTCAAAGCAATATCCACATGACCAGCTGAGAACTCACAAAGCGCTTATAAAATGTGTAAAGGAGTCAGGAATTCCTGCTGCAAGGAGATTGCAGTTCAGGTGCCTTTACCAAACTATAACGGGCAACGTATCTCCTATGATGAGAAGAACCAGGTATGCTTGAGCATCCTGTCCTTTTCAGGATCGCAACACATCCTGTTTTTGGTTTGTTTATGTCTCTTTGGTCAATGTTGCATATGTGTTTCAGTCGAACCACACCAAAGTTTGTTTGGAAGCGAACTGAGAGCCCCTGAAAAGATGGGTCTCTGACCCCTTGTTTGGTGCGGACTGAGGTTTGGATGGCTGCGTTCACACTTTAAATTAATCAAACCAACAGTTCCTCTTCATCAATCAAACCAAACCTGAGTGTGAACGCACCCTAAGAGACTTGAGATAGTAGTAATAATAGTAGTAATAAAGGATATAGAGTGCATTTGTCACTCACCAAGAAACTTTTTGGGACAGTGTATGTGTAATTGACCGTTCGCAAAGGCCCGCCCCCTTTAGTTACTGTTGCCATGTCCGACAAGCCATGGCGCTCTCACACCACACACACGTTCTCACGTAGAGAAAATACATCACGGAGCAAACAGGATACTGACAACACGCCGACAGACAGGACAGAGCAAGTTACTTTTGATATGAAACAAAGTCTCAACTTTGAAATTGTCGTTTTTTAAAAGAAATTTAAACAATAAATACCGTTTTGTGGCTTTTTAATGTGTCGTGATCGCTGTAGCGCCTCAGTTAAAGCTACTCGTGAACTGATCATCTCCTCCTTGTAGTTCACTGATAAGCACGAAATAAACATGAATGAACACTAAAAGAAATGTTGTTTCAACTGCGGAAAGACGTCAGCACACACCGTTTTTCAAGTTCTAGTCCACCAACTAGGGCTGTAACCTCGATTATTTGAACATTTGACCTTGATTACGATTAATGAACTATTATTTTGCTCTTTTTTTTTTTTTTTTTTTGCCCTCATAAGGTTTTTGAGTAAGTTCACTGATAAGGTTTGTACTGCAAATATGTTCTACTATTAAAGGTGGAATTTTTTTTTCTAATGAAAAAGTGCATTTCTTTGTGATTTTAAAATACTAGAAGGAAACGGTTCACTTTCAGCAGTTATTGTCTATGGAGCAGATTTCTGTTTGTTGTACATCAGATACAGATAAATTAACACAGTAGGCCTACATTACATTTATTTGAATGCATTAAAGGTCCCGTTTTTCGTGTTTTTTTGAAGCTTTGTTTGTGTTTACAGTGTGCAATATAATATGTGTTAATGTTTCATGTGTAAAAAAACACAGTATTTTTCACACAATTTACTGATCTGTATACCGCTGTTTTCACTGTCCTCAAAACGGCCTGAGAATTTCCTCATTCTATGAAGTCCCTCCTTCAGAAATACGTATCGAGTTCTGATTGTGCCAGCGGTTCCCGTGTTGAGATTCGACAGCAGCTTAGCACACGTTGCCCGAGAAGGTCACGCCTCTTACCATAACGGGGAGATGAACGCACTCAAACTACAGCCCCTGAAGGCCAAACAAAGGTGATTTGACTCCGGGATGGAAATAACAGAGTCTGATGGCGACAAACGCAACCGAACCGAACCGAACGCAACACTCCCTCTTCTCCACGAGGGAGCAACAAGACCACGCCCCCTTTTTCGCGTATTCTTGTGGGCGGAGGTTAGTCAACAAACTGTTCTACTGACGTAATTAAAGCAGGAAATACCAGGATGTAGTCCAAACCGGCCGTTCGCTGTAGGCTTTGAAAGGGAACTTCTGTTAAATAAAATATCTCGCTTGGCATTGAACTTTGAGCTTTATAATTTTACAGGTATTATTTATGCTCTAACAGCAACATTACATACTAACTAAAGTTTGAAAAATGGGATCACGAAGAACAGGACCTTTAATGAGAGAGTGATTGTGTGTGTGAATTACTCTTACTGTCTCTATTCATTATGAAGCTGTGGTTTGTACTTACTTCAAAGGTATTAAAATGTATGCCTATAACGGTTGAGTTTCTGCTACTTTAGTGACTTTACTTTAGTCACAGCTTCTGTCTGAGTGTTCGTTTGTTAAAATATATCAGGCATTAGTTCAACATAATACACATCTGATGGTCGAAACTCGCTTTAATGTTCAAACTGACAGGGCTTAAACCACATACAAATGACAAAGCTTTGTGAGGACGCAGGTGAAAGAGGTCTGCCTTCAGGGCGCGCGCGTTTTCAGAAAAGCGACACGGCTCGGCTCTGTGTCACTCAAAAAAGCTGAGCACTGAACGGAGAAGTTTTCCGTATTGTTGTTTTTGAATAGTTAACAATCGCTTTAAATGTTGAAACTGGCAAGCCTTTAAACGCATTTACTTGACGAACTTTATGAGCACGAAAGTGAAAGCGGCTTCGGGGCTTGCGCGCGCCGTCTGTGTGTGTGTGTGTGTTAGGGCTGTACGATTAATCGAAAAATAACCAAAACCGACATTAAGAACCTCTAACCGACATATTTTTCCCATGTCGGTTATTTCGGTTTTCACGTGACTCCGCCCCGTCAGTCACATCAAGTGCAGTTTGAAGGCACACAGAGATGCAGGAGCAGTTATCTGTGTTTATAGATGCCCAGAATCACTATAGTAACTGCATGTTTTACACAGTTTATACAGGTCAGTTAATTGCTGTTCTTATAGCCTACGCGCTGACACACACACACACACACACACACACACACACACACACACACACACACAGAGACGGTGCGCGCAAGCCCCGAAGCCGCTTTCACTTTCGTGCTCGTAAAGTTTGTCAAGTAAATGCGTTTAAACGCGACAACGCGCGCGCCCTGAAGGCAGACCTCTTTCACCTGCGTTCTCGCAAAGCTTTGTCATTTGTAGGTGGTTTAAGCCCTGTCAGTTTGAACATTAAAGCGAGTTTCGACCATCAGATGTGTGTTATGTTGAACTAATGCCTGATTTATTGTGACAAACGAACACTCAGACAGAAGCTCGCACATCACGTGAAGATTGCGCGCAGAGGAGCGCAAAAACGCAGTCGCAACGCTGTCCTGTGACTAAAGTAAAGTCACTAAAGTAGCTTACAAACTCAACCGTTATTTTAATACCTTTGAAGTAAGTACAAACCACAGCTTCATAATGAATAGAGACAGTAAGAGTAATTCACACACACAATCACTCTCTCATTAATGCATTCAAATAAATGTAATGTAGGCCTACTGTGCTAATTTATCTGTATCTGATGTACAACAAACAGAAATCTGCTCCATAGACAATAACTGCTGAAAGTGAACTGTTTCCTTCTAGTATTTTAAAATCACAAAGAAATGCACTTTTTCATTAGAAAAAAAAAAAAATCCACCTTTAATAGTAGAAAATATTTACAGTACAAATCTTATCAGGAACTTACTCAAAAAACGGGCAAAAAAAAAAAAAAAAGCTAAATAATCGTTCATTAATCGTAATCGAGGTCAAATGTTCAATTAATCAAGGTTTTTATTTTTGGTCAAATCGTTACAGCCCTAGTGTGTGTGTGTGTGTGTGTGTGTGTGTGTCAGCACGTAGGCTATAAGAACAGCAATTAACTGACCTGTATAAACTGTGTAAAACGTGCATTTGCTATAGTGATTCTGGGCATCTATAAAATAACCGCTCCTGCATCTCTGTGTGCCTTCAAACTGCACTTGATGTGACTGACGGGGCGGGGTCACGTGAAAAACGAAATAACTGACATGGGAAAAATACGTCGGTTAGAGGTTCTGAATGTCGGTTTCGGTTATTTTTCGATTAATCGTACAGCCCTACCACCAATGTTAATCTACTAACTCTCCTGACTGCTTTGTCGGCAGATTCTGCGATGTGATTGGTAAGATCAATCAAACTTGCGGCGAAGGGGGAATTGTAGTAATGGTTGGATATTTTTTAATGTCTGTAAACAGTTGCAGTGTGTTTTCTGCCTGAGACATACTTCATTTCAGCACAGCTTCTGGAATTCCCATAACACAAACACAGTTCCTTCCTCAAATGCAGTCGTCCGTCTCCAGACCAGACCAACCTGTTCGACAGCTGCTGTCAGTGCAGCAACTAAAGTCACTAGTTACACAGTTATCTGCCGTTTCAAAACGTTCAAACAAATTTCGGTTACACTTTATTTTAAGGTGTCATTGTTACAGTGTAATTAAAGGTTAGTGAAACCAAAAATTCTGTCATTAAGGACTCACCCTCTTGTTGTTCCAAACTCGTAAGACCTTCGGAACACAAATTAAGATATTTTAGGTAGTAAAGACGTCGTTAAAATAGTCCATGTGACTCCAGTGGTTCAACCTTAATGTGCACAAAAAAACATATTTAACAATTTCTTCAACAAAGTTTCCCAAATTTCTTGTGAACTTCCTTGTTTGCCAGTTGCTTTGGACAAAAGAGTCTGTTGAATCAATAAATGTAAGCGTATTCAAACTTACATCATGGGCCCTATCTTGCACCCAGCGCAATTGACTTTGTACACCGACGCATGTGTCATTCCTATTTTGCACCCGCGCAAAGCGCGCTTTTCCCTCCACAGAAGCACGTCGCTAAACTAGTGAATGAACTTGCGCTACCTGGGCGGTTCAGCGCAAAAAAGGAGGCGTGTTCCGGCGCAAACAATCCCTGGTGCTATTTTGCTGTTCCATTAAACAATTGCGCCACTGACCAGAAAAAACCTAGTCTAAAGTCAGTGGCGCGTTGCGCGTTGTTCATTATGCTATTTTAAGGGCGCATGCTTGACCATAATGTATAGCGTGCACAACGCGCATACACTTTGCTCATGTAATCTACACAGATGCAACAGTTATTTTTGCAAATCATAAATTGTTACACTAAAAAAATATTAACACATGAGATGACGGAAATCATTGTGGTGTGCCACGAAGATGTGAAAAAAATAGGCATAAATCTAGCTTACAAATTATTCAGGCTAATTGTAGTCTAATAATTAAGGAGACCTGTTTGCCCAATAGTGGCAACTTCTGGCAAGACATATATGTATATAAGGACATCTAACAAATTGGTTTGTCTGTCAAGAACCAGGAAAAAAAATCGGTGAGGGTGGATGCAGCGATGTCCTCTGCTGGCGTCAGGTCCTGAGTAGAGGCAGATCCACCTCCCGTTACACGGCGTGCCTGATTGATGCTGGCAAGCTTGGACTTTCCCCATCTTCTGATGTCATTGTAGCGCTTGCGGCACTGGTGCGACGTCCTGGGGATGCCTGATGAAACAATTGTGGCTATTTCCTCCCACGCCTGTTTAACCGACGCTATTTTGGGTGGGTTTCTCCCATCCCCATACAACACAACTTCTCTGTCTTTCACTGCTCTTACAAGCACATCAGTCTCCTCGGCTGTGAACCGCTCCTGGCGTGCGCCTGGTAAATACGCCATAATAATAGCAATCCATACTGGAACTTGCGCACCTGCTTTTACAGGGAATGTTGGATGACGCTCTGATTGGTTTATTCACGTTACGCCCAAACCACACCTATGAATAATGAAGCTACTTCAGACCAACCCATTTTAGATTTGCGCCGGGCGCAAGAGCCATTTATCCCGCCGGGAAAATAGCAACAGCGCCGAGACCCGCCCACAAAGTTACTTGCGCTTCGCGCTTTGACACTTGCGTTTCAGATCGTTAAAATAGGGCCCAATGTATTCAAATGTAATTGCAACTTTGAATTCAAATTTAGGGATTGAATTGTAATTTAAAAGTGCTATGACATGCTGCTTTTTAGATGCTTTTATATAGGCCTTAGTGGTCCCCTAATACTGTATCTGATTACAGCCACTTCGAGCCAGTCCCACAATGAGCTTTCCTTAGGACGTGCCATTTCTGTGTCTGTAGCTTTAAATGCTAATGAGGAGGAGAGAGGCGGGGCAAGCTGGAGGGTTGGGGTGTGTCCTTGACCAGCTTGCAGCCACAGTACCATGCACTACTGTTAACAGTGGATGTATCGCAATGGCTCGTAGACACACAGTCGTTCAAGCTTTCCAGTTTGACCCAGAATCTGACCCAGATGGAGAAGCACAACTCAGCGGCTACAGCAGGACGACTGCGAATGGTTCGTTTAAAACATTGTGTCTGATACGGTACTTTAGTTGGTTTGTTTATGTATGCTGTTACTGTTATTATCATTTAGCTAACGCTAGTCTACGTTGTTGGCTTTTCATGTTGCTCTGATTTGCTATCGTTCGACAGCTGTATTAGCATCTATATCAGTCATCTTTGTAGTTTAGAGGAGACTGTACTCTGGATCATTTTCTCTGGGCGGGCAAAGCAGAGAAAGGGGAGGTAACCTTTCCCTGTATGACGACATATAGGGAAGATTCCAGATTGGCCCATCTGAGCTTTCATTTTCTCAAAGGTGGAGCAGGATACCCAGGGTTATTTCTAGCCACTTGGGGACCATATGCAGGCTAGGGGAACTCATATTAATGTTAAACAACCTCATAATGTGAAACTTTCATGCCATGGGACATTTAAAGGTGCACTATGTAACTTTTCTGTCCTCTAGAGGTCGCCTATTCAAAACAAAGGTGTAGTTTGATGACACCATGTTTGAGCACAGAATCTTGGGACATGTGGTCTTCATCTCACAGCCGGTGGAAAAGAATCGGGATAGGACTCGGGCAGAAATCATGTTCATGGATGTGATTATTAACGTTACTGTAATATGAAGCAGAGCAGGACCGAGTGTTGTGGAGCTGAGCAAGGCCGCTGAAGCGATTGTTAATAAGATGAAGGCAACAAACGCCTCGCGAGCAGCGGGACTTTTATTATGTCACAGTCACTGGCGCCATATCCACTTTTCCAGTCATGAGTATGAGGAAACACAGCTCTGTTTATCATATTAGACACATCTGAGTGTGTTAATGATGTTATGACGTCACTCTGTGTGTTCGCTCGGCGGCTGCTATGACACTTGTTCACACTGCAGTGAGAGTAAAGCGTTTCTGCAAAATAAAACCGGAAACCGAGGGTAACGCTGATATGACGCAATCGACAACCGACGTCCCGGTTCCTTGGGTAAAATAGCAATTTTCTCACGATTTACAAATAGTTGGAAACATTTGGGATATTGTAAGTACTCAACTGAATAAAATATATAACACTGACCTAGTGGTTTTTGGATATTTTACTGCAAAAATGTTACATAGTGCACCTTTAAAGGAATTTTTAGTTGGTGCACAACCCTGGCTGTTATACGCCCTGTTGCGGCAATTTCACACTGCGGCTTTATTTAACAGGCTAACATAATAAACATCATTTTGCAGCAGAAATAATAATTTAACGGGCGTGTCATGTGCAGTGATGTCTGTTGCCAGGGCGACACAGATTGTTTTGGCATGTGCACGTTTGTTTTCTAACACTGTGAAATCTCTTCCTAACCCCAGATGGAGGAAACAGACGGTACATGATCTACGTTTGATCCGGTTATACAGAAGTGGATTTAATGCAGCTTCCTGTCCCAGCAGATTTATTTAAAGGGGCTATATGCAACTTTTTCCCCAAAATAAACGTAACAATAGCCTTTTTATTTTACCATTTATGACTCAAACATCTCCTGATGAGCATACTGACACCTTGTCCGCTCACAGTGGGTGCACCTATAAGCCTGTCTCCTATTTTTCCTATTTTCTGGCGGGTCGTCTTTTCCCGCGCTGTCTGCGGATGTGACGTCACCACCGCTGCGAGAGCGAGCAGAAAATGAGAGCAGTTCTGTTTTTTGGCCACAAGTGTCAGTCGCGAGTTTAAATTTCAGAAAAACGCATATAGCCCCTTTAATCAATGGTTGGTCTATAGACGAGATCAATAAAGGCCGCTTATACTATGGAGGAATTTATTTGGTTCGAAATGCATTCATAGACTTTTTGATATTTTTATTATATCATTGTAATCTAAGTTTACAAATTTACCTGAGAAGCTATATCTCGAAAGATATCCAGATTGTGCCATTGAGCTTGAGTTCTGTCTGGTATCATTTTTCATTTGTATACCACAGTTGCCTTTCGGATACCATCAAATCTTGTCAGAAAGACATGCCGGATGAGTGTTTTAAAAAAGCAGACACACTCTTTTGTGTCCGTGACCTGAGGAACTGCAGTCGTCTGACCTCCTGTATCCCAACATCCCATATGCCGCCATAAGGGGGGTTGGATGGGGAGGTTTCTAACCTATTTTATTATCCTTCCCCCATTATGTACATGTATAGAGTAAGATAATCGATGCTCTGTGTGGATCAGGAGAATGCAGGTCAGGCTTAAGTAATACTGACGGTCAGATGATTAAACTGAGTTTAAGCCCCCACACACACACACACACACACACACTCTCTCTCTCTCTCTCTCTCTCTCTCTCTCTCTCTCTCTCTCTCTCTCTCTCGAATTCAAGACGAGGAGTTCAGTCACGCTCAGAGCGCGTGAGGCTCTTGTCAAAAGCCATTGTAATTTCCATCAGTCACAGTAACAGCTGACTTTAGCGGCTGGAAGCTCAGAGCAGCTCTTCATGAGCCCAAAGTATTAAACTGTTTGTTCCACAGACATGCTAACTTAAAGGGTTAGTTCACCCAAAAATGAAATGTATGTAATTAATTACTCACCCTCATGTCGTTCCAAACCCGTAAGACCTTCATTCATCTTTGGGACACAAATTAAGATATTTTTGATGAAATCCGAGAGCTTTCTGAACCACACGTCGTTACTGCAACTTTCAACATCCAGAAAAGTAGTAAAGACATTGTTAAAATAGTCCATGTGACCCCAAGTGGTTCAACCTTAATGTTATGAAGCGATGAGAATACTTTTTGTTCCCAAAAACAAACAAAAATAACGACTTTATAACAAAAAGAACCGACGCGCAAAACTAAAGCAGTAGACACATCCACATTAATGATTTCAATATATGACGCGCTTCTTCTGTGTGTGACGAGCGAGTGTCAGAAGCGTAAAGTGGCACAGCACCACCTTGTGTCATGAAAAACGCTGTTAATCGTCCCGGTGTGCACAGGCCTTTAGTAAATCTGGCCCATAATGTTTCATTGTCTATGTTTTAAACCTGTATCTGAAGTGTTCCGCTGTGTGCAACGCTCAGCCTCATGTGTCAAAACAAACTCCACGAGGCATCAGTACGTTTTAATTTCGCCTCTAGAGGCCGCTCTCGTACTGTATAGTGACTGGACCCTTCTGAGCCACTCCAGCAACGGACGCGACCCGAAAATCGATTTTGGCAGGTAACGATTGTTCTAGCAATCCGTTATCAGAGCCTCTAATCCACACTGTGAGTTTTCAGTCTTTACGGCCCTAAAACCGATCAAGCGGCTTATAAAAATGCTGCCAAGTACGTCTCATAAGTTATTAAAGATGCAACAGCATGTTCATAACTTGATCGGAGTACAAATGCGAACAGCTGAATGAAATTCATATTTATTCATCTAGCGCTTTCACAATACATATAGCGGAAAATGCATGTCTACATTACAATTTACACTGTGTGCAGAATTATTAGGCACGTTGATTTTCTGATCATATTTTTTTCCAGGTACATTTTACCAATTCCAAACCACATTAAACTTAATACATACTAATTTCTTTGTATTTAATCATTTATAAGTGATACATACACTCACCTAAAGGATTATTAGGAACACCACACTAATACTGTGTTTGACCCCCTTTCGCCTTTAGAACTGCCTTAATTCTACGTGGCATTGATTCAACAAGGTGCTGAAAGCATTCTTTAGAAATGTTGGCCCATATTGATAGGATAGCATCTTGCAGTTGATGGAGATTTGTGGGATGCACATCCAGGGCACGAAGCTCCCGTTCCACCACATCCCAAAGATGCTCTATTGGGTTGAGATCTGGTGACTGTGGGGGCCATTTTAGTCCAGTGAACTCATTGTCATGTTCAAGAAACCAATTTGAAATGATTGGAGCTTTGTGACATGGTGCATTATCCTGCTGGAAGTAGCCATCAGAGGATGGGTACATGGTGGTCATAAAGGGATGGACATGGTCAGAAACAATGCTCAGGTAGGCCGTGGCATTTAAACGATGCCCAATTGGCACTAAGGGGCCTAAAGTGTGCCAAGAAAACATCCCCCACACCATTACACCACCACCACCAGCCTGCACAGTGGTAACAAGGCATGATGGATCCATGTTCTCATTCTGTTTAGGCCACCATCTGAATGTCTCAACAGAAATCGAGACTCATCAGACCAGGCAACATTTTTCCAGTCTTCAACTGTCCAATTTTGGTGAGCTCGTGCAAATTGTAGCCTCTTTTTCCTATTTGTAGTGGAGATGAGTGGTACCCGGTGGGGTCTTCTGCTGTTGTAGCCCATCCGCCTCAAGGTTGTGTGTGTTGTGGCTTCACAAATGCTTTGCTGCATACCTCGGTTGTAACGAGTGGTTATTTCAGTCAAAGTTGCTCTTCTATCAGCTTGAATCAGTCGGCCCATTCTCCTCTGACCTCTAGCATCAACAAGGCATTGTCGCCCACAGGACTGCCGCATACTGGATGTTTTTCCCTTTTCACACCATTCTTTGTAAACCCTAGAAATGGTTGTGCGTGAAAATCCCAGTAACTGAGCAGATTGTGAAATACTCAGACCGGCCCGTCTGGCACCAACAACCATGCCACGCTAAAAATTGCTTAAATCACCTTTCTTTCCCATTCTGACATTCAGTTTGGAGTTCAGGAGATTGTCTTGACCAGGACCACACCCCTAAATGCATTGAAGCAACTGCCATGTGATTGGTTGATTAGATAATTGCATTAATGAGAAATTGAACAGGTGTTCCTAATAATCCTTTAGGTGAGTGTAATTGTTCCCGAAGGCTGGAAATGAAAAACACCTTATATTCAGGTGTGCAGAACAAAGGTGTTTTTCATTTCCAGCCTTCATGAACAATTATATGTCACTTATACATTATCAAATACTAAATTAATAGTAGTTATTAGGATTACTGTGGTTTGGAATTGGTCAAATGTGCCTGGAAAAAAAAATATGATCAGAAAATCAACGTGCCTAATAATTCTGCACACAGTGTAGAGTGATCTGTTATCAGAGGTGGCTGTGTCCAAGTTATGTATTTCACAAATGTACATATACAAATCATGCAGTTGGCTAACAATGTATAATTTAAGGCAGAAACAAGCTCATTGAAGTAATTATTACAATATATGAATACCAATACAGATGTTATTTTCACACATTATTTCACAATTTGTTTGCAAGGAGGTCGGTGCCCCAGCCGCTTCAGGAATGAGTAAAAATGTTGGAGACAAATGTCCATTTATAGCCCTATCTACGGGACTGAGATTGATTGGACGAGTACGCAGATGACATCTTGTTGTTTCAGTCATTTTTGGCTAAAGTTCAGCATTGAGTAATGAGCCGTCATCAGCACTGCAGGGATCGAAGGAGAGCACAGTCAATAATCCTCATCACACCTGGTCGAACAGGAACGCTGAGTCAATGTTTGACAAGTTCTTCAGACAAAAGTGGAGGAACGCCGTAGGTGAGATTCAATTTTGGAGAACAAGGATGACCTTACTTGCACTGACACATTTGAATGTGTTAGGCATGTGTGCTCAGTTGTGCTATTTCCACTGTAAGTCTGTAGAGAAACTATTATTTGAAGAGAAGTTTCAACAGGCTGTTTTCCTCCACACGAGCAACAGTGGCTTTTGTTATATTTAACACAATGTGCTGCTATTTAAAGCACACAGATCTTTTACTGTGTGTTACAATGAATCTCAGAGCTGAACTCTATTGATTATGTCTGTACGGAAGGATGGATTTCAGCAGCGTGAGTGATATAACAATGACTCTAATGCTACTCTTTTCTCTGGAGGAAACACTAGTTTATGTCTCATTGTGCTGAAGGATGATTAGACGAGGATTTATAGACTTGGGTTGAGAGTATTTTTGTATTTAAAGTCACAGGAATCTAATTGGACTCTATTTACTTTCTTAATGCACGATTGTGGTGTTGTTGCGAGTTATTGGTACGTGTTATTTTTATTTGTTTACCTTTGTAATGGACTTGTTCCACCTTTAAAATGTCTTTCCGTTTCTGCTGGCATCATCAAGTCTTATTTGCAACCCCTCCCATCCTCAACCACCTGATTCCAGTAGGAAACGCCCACTTTTCACCATCCAATCAGGATTCCGAATGCATCGACTCAAGTCCCGCCCACTGATCTATATAAATGACTGGATTGCTCAATGCGTTCTAAGCTGCCATCAGGAGTGAAGCCACCGGAAGTGTTCGAGCGGCCATCTTACTATCCCCTACCGTACAGCCAAAACATTGACCTAAATCACATGATTTGCAGCGTCTCAGTCTCACAGGATTAGTTTTACAATACATGTATGTTAATAGTTACTTATAGGATAAGTCATATATTGAAATCGTTAATGTGGGTGTGTCTTCTGCTTTCGACACAGGTATCTGACCAAACACAAAAACGTTGACAATTGTAATACATACGCTGAAGTGTCTCGTCCGTCAGCTGATCTGATATTCATTACTGTAATGAATATGAATGTAACTGTAATAAGCAGGGGAAATTCCTGAATTTAGACGAATAATCATTTACCTACTAAGGACATTTGTGTTGTGAGAATGTACAGGGAGACTTCAGATATAAAAACGGTGTCTCCTTAGGCAATGTTTTCTCAGTTAAATCATATCATTTTCTATTGATTCAATCATATATGGCGGTGCGGCAGCTTCACTTTTTATGATGTAAAAAATATTGGTAATATTTTTGACATGGTTCTGTGACTTCGGTCGAGTTTTGCTCTTGGGTTTGTGACAGAGCCATGACACTGCTATCATGTTTTGTGTGAACACATGGCTTGTCATGTGTTTCTTTGTGCCATGTGTTCTCATGTCTATTGTCTTGACCCCTCCCCTCTTGTTACCTGATAATTGGTTCTTTTGCCCCACCTCTCCTCTCATTTATTGCCTTGTTTGCTCCTTATTTAGGCCCCTTTCCCATATGGCACACTTCTTATGCACTTTCGGTCTTGTGGACTTGCAATGGCTGCCGCGCGCCCGTGTCCGTTAAGTCCACGAGACCGTAGGATGTCCCATATGGGAGGTCTTTGAGCTCGATATGGGCCCTCGATGCGCTGTTCGGTCCTCGGTGCGTGTTCCGCAGCGGACTTCTTCCCGATAGTCAAAGCAGCATTACGCCATGAAAGTACGAACTCATAGGAAGGCCGTGAGGGTTTAGGGTGCCATTTGGGACAGGGCCTTAGTGTCCTTGTGTTTGCAGCAGGGGCGTAGCCAGCAGGCAGGCCTGACGGGCACAGCCCCGCCTACTATGATGACTAGGCCCCCCCCCAGTTTATTTAACAAATATAATAATATTTGTTAAATAACAGTTGTTTAAATTATTTTAACGTAATTACAAAATTATTATAACTCAAATACTGAAATCAATAAAATGTGTTTTTTTACAGTCTATGGTTTTTGCATAATGCTTGATGAGTTTGATTGACAGCTGTGTTAGGCAATTAGGTGTCAGGCTGTCTCATGCATGTCGCGTGACTCGCGCCTGTGAGTTCATGAAGTGTGTTTACCTATTCACTTAGCCTATAATTTGCAGTTGTGTGATAGATAAACAGCAGCGATGCAAAATTCTATATAAAGGACTTTTAAAAACTTGCATTAAACACGGGAGAGAACCCATCCATCAGACCACAAGTAACGGTAAGACTTTTCAATTCCAAGCGCAGGTTCATTCTGTAAACCTAAGAACACGCCTTCAGCGACTGTCAGTCGTGATGGTGTAGGGGTAAAGTGCATGGCACGATGTTTTGACGCAATTCAACCTGCGGTTCGAATCCACCTTTTGCCGAACTCGCTCGCATATCAGATCGTAAAGGCGTTTATTTTCAATTAAAATGAGGAAAATATTTGAAAAGTGAAAATAAAGTGTCTAACGTTTGTTGTAACTGCTGTTCATGTTTTGTATGTGGACAGGTTGTAGCTACAGTTTTGTTTTATGTAGACAGTGACATAGGGCTGAACGATTAGTTGCATTTGCGATAATATCGCGATATGCTATAACGCGATTTCCTAACCGCAAAGGCTGCGATTACAGTCTGGTCACGTGACACGCGAGAGTAAAGTCTGCAGAAGAAGCATCAACTTGGCACGTTACACATATCATATGCCTGGCCTAAAAGAAAAAAAAAAACTATTTGTGTTTGATCTATCTAATATGGTGTTGTTCATACTATAGGCTACTATCATCTCTCCAATGATTCTGGATCGATTCTGAGCTTAGATTTTAACTGCAGGTGCGCGGTGGCGCTGCGTGTGTTTTAGAAACACCCGTATTCTGATTGCTTCCATTATCTCTCTCTCTCTCACACACACACACACACAATCACGCACGAACCATAAAATAATATTTCATAACGTTCGGAAAGGTTGACGGCGCGAATTGCAATGACATTCGCAGGCTTCTTTGCACAGGATGCACTGTGAGAAAATGATGTCACGCTTACTGTGTGTGTTCTCGCCCGCCGCGCCGGTATTTTCCTTACAAATGCTCAACGAAGGCTTCATTCATGTCGTTAGAAACTCACTGACAGAAGGCTTTCCATTTCAAATGCTCACGCGGCGCATTGTGAAGAGTGCTCGCTCGCGAGCGTCTGTGCGCGTCTCAAAATGCTTTTATGACGCAAAATTAATGTTAACACCATCAGTAATGTCTTAATGAATTAAACAGACAGGGCAAAAACATCTTATATTTCAAAAGAGATCTGTGCATTAGTGTGAATGCAGGTCTCCCGCTGTCTATGATGTCATCATTAATAATCAAACAACAGTAAAGCTGAGAAAGAGAAAAATCACTCAGTTCAGACAATCTTAAATACTGAAAGCACTCTTTGTTCATTGCTTGTAATATGTTTTTTTGTTTCTCTTTACGATTTACTACTTTATGTTTTGCAGTTATATTAGTTTATATATTTAAAAGTATTAACATGCAATTGTTTTAATTAAAATGTTATAATGTGTAGTTATTTTAAAAAGCTTATAATTACATATATCATAATAAAAAACATATTAATTATTAATATTAATCTTATTAATTTATTAAAAACTTAAAAAGGAAAAAGTTCAAGAAACGTTTTGGAATCGGATCGTGACTCCCAGAATCGGAATCGGATCGTGAGGTACCAATTAAAGATTTCCACCATTACTATAGGCCTACAATAATGTATTGTTGAATAGTATACAGAAGATAAAGAGTTTAAAAAATAATCGCATATTAAATCGCAATCGCAATATTGGTTAAAAAAAATCGCAATTAGATTTTTTTCCAAAATCGTTCAGCCCTACAGTGACACCCCCCACCCACCCCCACCTCCGCGTGAAAGTGCCCGCTCACTTTTGCCCAGGCCCGACCAAAAATAAAAGTCTGCCTACGCCACTGGTTTGCAGTGCTGTGTTGGTTCGTTGTCATTATTTCCCATTCCTGCTTCATGTTTCCTGGTTCCTTGTGTTTGGTATGTTCTAGTTTTCCCCCTCGTGGGTTGATTTTGTTTGTTTTTGTCATTAATAAAGTCCATATTCTCCTGCACTTGAGTTCTCGCTCCTTTCACCCATACCCGTCACGTGACAATTTTTAAATGTTTTTGAAAGAAGTCTCATATGCTCCCCATGTTGAAAACAGTTGTGCTGCTTCATATTTTTGTGCAAACCTTGATGGAAAGGTAAAAAGAACACCATTTATTTTAAATAGAAGTTTTTGTAATGTTATTAATGTCTTTAACTGTTTAAACAAAATAATGCATTTTTCATTTTTAAAAACTGTAATGTTGCTTGGATTATTGAAATAAAATAGGGTTATGAAGGGCATTTTATTTTATGTAGATTTCTAATTTCTCATCTCCTCAATGATCTCATCAATCTTGAAGTAGTTTAGTGGTGTTAGCTGGTCTGTTAAGTGGTTTTGGGCAAGCTGGGAAGACCATCTTAAACTAAGATTAGCAAACCAGGTTTAAGCGTGTGTTTTCCGGCAGGGATAGAGGATTATAACATCTGTGTCTGTCCAAAGTGAATGATGTTGTTAATCTGAAGGTCTATATTTTACACACTTCCTGTTTCTTATCGCCGCTCACGGCTGTCATTACAATGCGAGTTTTCAATTACAGAAGCACTGATAATAGTGAAGGTCAGTCTGTTCACAGTGCAGTTTATCTATTCTTTCCACCGTAGAGCCAATAATGAGGATTTAGCTATTATCTTTTCATTTCCCCATGTTAGCAATTTCACCCATTAAGATTCCACTTCACATTACAATGAACGCTTTTTAAATATTATGCTTAATTTACTCAAATAAATGTTTTGTAGACAGTTATGTGGTTTTAAAGTCTCCATATGGCCCTTTGTTAATAAGCCTCTCTCTCTCTTTTGATATCAGGTGACGGAGGTGTGCGGTGCTAAGCGGCTTGGTTACTTTGGCTGCGGGCAGTTCTACGTGGCTCTGAAGCTGATGGCCGCGGCGCAGGCCGGTTTGCCGGTACGCCTGGAGAGCATCGCAGGTGGTAAGTCGCCAGCCGTGAACAGAGGGAGAAGCAAACGCGATCAGGGATTTAGCCTAGCATGCTTGGATTTACGCTAAAGAGGGTTAACGCACAGAGGTCGTGCTGAGCGGAGAGAGCGCCGCACGCTGAGCCAAACTCATTGAGAATAAGCCTGTGTGTGTGTGTGTGTGTGTGTGTGTGTGTGTGTGTGTGTGTGTGTGTGTGTGTGTAAACTAAACCACAGGACCGTTTCCGTAAACGCTTGTGACAACCTGCTCGCCTTTCATCTGTGTTTACTTTAAATAAAAGTTCACTTTTTCTTGGGTGGTGTTACTGCCAAATTATTAATTAATCCTGACAACCAAAATGCCATTTAAAAGCTTATGTTCACATTGTTAAAAATAGAATAATAATTAAAAAACAAATAATAAAAAACAAGAGATAAACCAATATTGTTTTTTATATACCTGATATATCTGATACCTGTGCATTTCCAATAACCGATTAGTAATAATAATAAATATGATTTGTATTAAATTATTAAATTAATTATTGCTATGGTTAATACATAATTTTTTACTCTTTAATAAAGTAATATTTTATAAAATGGTGGCATTTGCATAACCAATTATTAGCTATTATTTATTTTTTAAAAACATAATATGCAGTATATAATTGTATTATTATAAATTAATATTCATTTTATTTGCATTATTTTTATTGCTATTTTTAATAAAATTGTTTGAATTATTATTTTTATGGTTTAAAATTTATATTTTTTTTACTATTTAGTAAAGTAATGATTTATGAAATGATTGTTGCATTTACATAACCAATTATTAGTTATTTATTCTAAAAAAAACCTATAGGCCTACATTATGATTATTATTATTAATTAATATTACGTTTTTATATTATTTTTATTGTTATTTTTTAATACAATTGTTTAAATTATTGTTAGATTTATCATTTATATTTTATACTATTTATTATAGTAATTATTTATAAAATGATTTGTTGCATAATGCATAACGATGATTTGTTAAATCATATAAAATACAAAATAAGTATACATTATTATTATTATTATACATTTCTAAATATTATTATTAATAGTTATTTATTTAATTGTTATGGTTAATATTTTATAGTTAATAATTAACATTATACATTTATTATATTTATATATTTGTTGTTTTATAATCTAAATGATCACATATTTTTTAAGATTTTTGGTTTAAAATGTTACATCATATAACAAAAAGTTGAGTAATTATGCTAATTATTTGTTAAATAAGAAATTCATTTTACATTGTTTTCGTTTTGAACACCTTAATGACTCCACAATGATCGTAGTTTTTAGTTTCTAGTTTCAATAATGTATCCAAAATGCTGCAATTTAACTTTTAGGCTTGAGCTCATAAAGTAACTCTAATGTAAACACAGCACAGACAAAACAGTCATTTCCTAAATGTATTTACTTAAACAAGGCAATATTGAGCACTAGGCTCCATTCCGAGCTCAGCACAGCTCCTCCAGGCCACCCTGCTGGGCTGAAATATGGCGAACGGAGCCTGGATTAGTCTTTAATCCTGGTACAGACTGTTACCGAAGGACCCGAGGGCCTGCGAGACCCTCACAGCGGCGAGAGGAGCTCAGATGACTTCACACAGCAGGTTCAGCAGCCTCTCATCAGTGAAGATCACGTTCTGTTTACTCCACAAATCATCTGCTCTTTTTACTGTGGAAAGGGAAGGATAAAGACAGGAAAGACCGATTTATCAAGATGACCTCGGAGGGACCTTTGAGAGATGACTGGCTAGGTTATGTTTACTTTTTAAAGAAGTTCATCTTAGATCAGAGGGTTTCAGTTCTAGCTCAGAGTTAACACAACTAAACCAGCTAATCAAGTTCTTGGGGTTCACAAAGGCCTTGTTTGAAAAAGAGCACTAGGTCACATGGCCTCATAAAGCTGCATGTTTCATTGAGCGAGTAGAATCCAGTTAGAAGTCAAAATAAAGCTGGAAAGTTATTTTGCTCTATTAATCCACTGTGCACAAATAGGTAGCAGGGCACCAAAATGAACAAAAAATGCCCCACAAATACAAGATAAGAAAAATGCCCCCGCACAATTCTACTAAATCTATTACAGATGTTGCAATTAAAGTGAAAGGTGGAATGGTGGCATTAAATTTAGGTATGCATATATTGCATCAGAATGTTTTACAGCGTTGAGCATTATACCCAATCAGACATGTTTCTGTTGAGCTCATGAATGCATTGGCCAATCAGAGGCGTTTAGATTAATCACAGCTGATAGCACCGTATTTTTGTCGGCTCACTGACTGAATTCTGCACTCTTGCAAATTCTCTTATCATAAACAATAAAGTGCAGCTACAATGTAAGTAGAGCTGCACGATTCTGGATGAATTGAGAATCACCTTTTTTTTTTGTTTCAAACAGACAACTAAATAAAATAATGCACTTTATTTGAAGTTCTGACAAAATATTAATATTTATTGCAGTCTATTTAAAAATGGTTAATTCATTAGAATGAATTACTTTTGAATAAATTATGATTTTATGACCGATTATTGGATTTTCACTTGTTTTGTTTCACAGTGTTTTTTTAAACAAATCTCTTGAATGAATGATTCACTGGCTCGCTCATAAAGGATTCACTTGTTTCATTATTGGATGAATCAGCGTTTTTGAACAAATCTCTTGAATGAATTATTCAATAACTTGCTCATAAAGGATTCACTTGTTTCATTACTGGATGAATCAGCGTTTTTGAGCAAATCTCTTGAATTAATGATTCAATGACTCACTCATAAATACTTCACTTGTGTCATTATTGGATGAATCAGCATTTTTGAACAAATATCTTGAATGAATGATTCAGTGACTCGCTCATAAATACTTCACTTGTGTCATAATTGGATGAATCAGCATTTTTGAACAAATCTCTTGAATTAATTATTCAATAACTTGCTCATAAAGGATTCACTTGTTTCATTACTGGATGAATCAACGTTTTTGAACAAATCTCTTGAATGAATTATTCAATAACTCGCTCATAAAGGATTCACTTGTTTCATTACTGGATGAATAAGCGTTTTTCGAGAAAATCTCTTGAATGAATTATTCAATGACTCACTCATGAATACTTCACTTGTTTCATTACTGGATGAATCCGCGTTTTTGAACAAATCTCTTGAATGAATTATTCAATAACTCGCTCATAAATACTTCACTTGTGTCATTATTGGATGAATCAGCATTTTTGAACAAATCTCTTGAATGAATGATTCAATGACTCGCTCATAAATACTTCACTTGTGTCATAATTGGATGAATCAGCATTTTTGAACAAATCTCTTGAATGATTTATTCAATAACTTGCTCATAAAGGATTCACTTGTTTCATTACTGGATGAATCAACGTTTTTGAACAAATCTCTTGAATGATTTATTCAATAACTTGCTCATAAAGGATTCACTTGTTTCATTACTGGATGAATCAGCGTTTTTCGAGAAAATCTCTTGAATGAATTATTCAATAACTCACTCATGAATACTTCACTTGTTTCATTATTGGATGAATCAGCGTTTTTGAACAAATATCTTGAATGAATGATTCAATGACTCGCTCATAAATACTTCACTTTTGTCATTACTGGATGAATCAACGTTTTTGAAAAAATCTCTTGAATGAATTATTCAATAACTCGCTCATAAAGGATTCACTTGTTTCATTACTGGATGAATCAGCATTTTTGAACAAATCTCTTGAATGAATGATTCAATGACTCACTCATAAATACTTCACTTGTGTCATTATTGGATGAATCAGTGTTTTTGAACAAATCTATTGAATGAATGATTCAATGACTCGCTCATAAAGGATTCACTTGTTTCATTATTGGATGAATCAGCGTTTTTGAACAAATCTATTGAATTAATGATTTAATGACTCGCTCATAAAGGATTCACTTGTTTCATTATTGGATGAATCAGCGTTTTTGAACAAATTTATTGAATGAATGATTTAATGACTCGCTCATAAAGACTTCACTTGTTTCATTACTGGATGAATCAGCATTTTTGAACAAATCTATTGAATTAATGATTTAATGACTCGCTCATAAAGGATTCACTTGTTTCATTATTGGATGAATCAGCGTTTCTGAACAAATTTATTGAATGAATTATTTAATGACTCGCTCATAAAGACTTCACTCGTTTCATTACTGGATGAATCAGCATTTTTGAACAAATCTCTTGAATGAATGATTCAATGACTCACTCATAAATGTGTTATTACTGGATGAATCAGCATTTTTGAACAAATCTCTTGAATGAATGATTCAATGATTCACTCTTAAAGCCTTCACTTGTTTCCTTATTGGATGAATCAGTGTTTTTGAACAAATCTCTTGAATGAACGATTGAATGACAAATAAATGTTTTAACAGTCACTTGTCACCACCTACAATGTAATCAATACAATTGTTATTTGAAGTGGGATCTGTTCAATTTTGATCGCTGCCGTAGACATCAATGTTTATCCGAACTATAAACTTTTTTTTATCCCAGTACTTCTGTGATAGTTTGAATTATTGTAAGTATATTGGATCTGTGCATGAGTCTTAAAGTGACAGCAGCCTAATATTCCTGCTGCTGTCTGTGTTTTTAATGTTAATTACAAAATACAAATAAATAACTCACTTCACTGAATTAAACTTTTTGTAACTTTAATAAGGATTAACCTTTATTTAATTTGTGCAGTGAAGATTATATGCAGTGTTATTTTACATTTATTTACGTTATTCTGTTTCTGTACCTGAAAAACTACTGTTAGACCAACCTGAAAAACCTTAAAAGCACTGATAATTTAATTTGTATCTTTTTTCCATTGTATTTATTTATTTGTGCTATTGCTTGTAGTTTAATTATTTGTGGTGGGGCCAGTGAAAATTAAATAATTGAATTCACTGAATCGAATTGGGACGTCTGTGACGATTACCCAGCCCTAGTTACGAGTCTGAGGATGTGATTAGCACCAAATAAAGCATCATGGGTTGTCATCTCATAATTATGGTAATTACTACATGACGTGAACGCAGCATGGATCCATGTGTTTTGTCTGTGCAGCCAGAATATAAGGTGCCATTTCCATGGCACCTTATATTCTTTTTATATGAAACAATTTAAATTCTGCAATTGTTGTGTAAATACATGTATGCCATCTTTGAGCAGCATTGAACAGTTTGTTGAATATTATTTTAATCCACTGTGATAGCATCAGCATGCTGTTCTGAACGTAGTGTCATTTATCTTTCTCCACAGAACTTCCTCTTCCTGTGTTTGTTGGGATAACGAATGAGCTTGAGATGCGTTACGCCAATCACCCCTCAACCAATGAGAGTCAGCCGCACATCCTGGGCTCAGTTACAGGCTCCGCCCCTCGTCCCCCTGCAGACAGACCTGTACTCAGACACCCTGACACCAGCATGGACAAACAGGTCAGACATGCACCAGTAGCTGGGCTTTTGATGCTTTAAAAGTACTTTTGGGATTTAAAAGACACTTATAAGGCTTAGATCTCCCAAAAATTTAAATGACCCCATAATTTACATAATTTACCTCTGACCCGACGCATGACGCAGGATGTAGGAGTAGTGTAAGCTCAGGTGAGAGTAGATGACCTTTGACCCGACTGGGACATGGCTTTAATGGTGAGACTTTTGTTTTTAATATCAGGCTCTCAAAAATGATATACAAATTTGGATTTAGATTTATCGGCCAATAAATCGGATAGCGACTTTCAAATATAAAGAATTATCGGTTATCGGTATTGGCCAAAATGTTCATATCGGTGCATCCCTATTTACAACATTAATACTGTTATTTTCTTTACTGTGAAGCTGTATGAAACCTCTATCCCACAGTTTAAATGATTCGTTTTCTATTTAAGTTTGTGTTTAACTAATCTCTGCATTTGTGTATGACAGGAGGCGTGGTCTCCACCGCGGTCACCTGCCATCTCCCCTCCCCGCTCACCGTCAGCCTATCGCAACTATCCATATACTGCACAGAGAAACGGCACAGACACGCTATTGGGTGAGAGTCTCTGTCAGTCATTCTGCATCCAGACAGACAGACCTATGAACCTAGACCTGACGGGAAATCAGTAGCGATAGTAGTAGTTTGAGTTCCACTTGAAACAGGCCTCGCAACAGAAGGGACCTCCAAAAAAAGCTCCGGCCCCTGCCATCACGCCGAGCAAACACCAGGGGCAGAAATTAACAGGGATTGGGGCAAAAGTGCCACTAAAATTAATTAAAAAAAACCCACCAAATTCAAGATATGGAGCAAAAATGTCCCTGTTACAGATATTGTTTTAATATTTCAAACAGGATATACAGGTGCTGGTCATATAATCAGAATATCATCAAAAAATGTATTTATTTCACTTATTCCATTCAAAAATTGAAACTTGTATTTTATATTCATTCATTACACACAGACTGATTTATTTCAAATGTTATTTCTTTTAATTTTTATGATTATAAATGACAACTAAGGAAAATCCCAAATTCAGTATCTCTGTATTTGTGAAAATATTAAATATTGAAGACACCTGGTGCCACACTCTAATCAGCTAATGAACTCAAAACACCTGCAAAGGCCTTTAATGGTCTCTCAGTCTAGTTCTGTAGGCTACACAATCATGGGGAAGACTGCTGACTTGACAGTTGTCCAAAAGACGACAATTGACACCTTGCACAAGGAGGGCAAGACACAAAAGGTCATTGCAAAAGAGGCTGGCTGTTCACTGAGCTCTGTGTCAAAGCACATTAATAGAGAGGCGAAGGGAAGGAAAAGATGTGGTAGAAAAAAGTGTACAGGCAATAGGGATAACCGCACCCTGGAGAGGATTGTGAAACAAAACACATTCAAATGTGGGGGAGCTTCACAAAGAGTGGACTGGAGCTGGAGTCAGTGCTTCAAGAACCACTACGCACAGACGTGTGCAAGACCTGGGTTTCAGCTGTCGCATTCCTTGTGTCAAGCCACTCTTGAACAACAGACAGCGTCAGAAGCGTCTCGCCTGTGCTAAAGACAAAAAGGACTGGACTGCTGCTGAGTGGTCCGAAGTTATGTTCTCTGGTGAAAGTAAATTTTGCGTTTCCTTTGGAAATCAGGGTCCCAGAGTCTGGAGGAAGAGAGGAGAGGCACACAATCCATGTTGCTTGAGGTCCAGTGTAAAGTTTTCACAGTCAGTGATGGTTTGGGGTGCCATGTCATCTGCTGGTGTTGGTCCACTGTGTTTTCGGAGGTCCAAGGTCAACGCAGCCTTATACCAGGAAGTTTTAGAGCACCTCATGCTTCCTGCTGCTGACCAACTTTATGAAGAAGCAGATTTCATTTTCCAACAGGACTTGGCACCTGCACACAGTGCCAAAGCAACCAGGCCTGGTTTAAGGACCATGGTTTCCCTGTTCTTAATTGGCCAGCAAACTCGCCTGACCATAGAAAATCTATGGGGTATTGTGAAGAGGAAGATGCGATATGCCAGACCCAACAATGCAGAAGAGCTGAAGGCCACTATAGGAGCAACCTGGTCTCTCATAACACCTGAGCAGTGCCTCAGACTGATCGACTCCATGCCACGCTGCATCGCTGCAGTAATTCAGGCAAAAGGAGCCCCAATTAAGTATTGAGTGCTGGACATGCTCATACTTTTCATGCTCATACTTTTCATGTTCATACTTTTCAGTTGGCCAAGATTTCTAAAAATCCTTTCTTTGTATTGGTCTTAAATAATATTCTAATTTTCTGTGATACTGAATTTGGGATTTTCCTGTGTGTAATGAATGAATATAATATACAAGTTTCACTTTTTGAATGGAATTATGCCGCGTTCCAGGCAACCGGTAACTCGTGTTTTTCTAACCTTCTACCCGAAAGTGCACTGGAACGGCAGCCAAACCCGTGACTTCCCACCCGTGAACTACTAGATCGATGTACTCCCAGTTACGAGTTTTGACGTCACATAGCCCGCGAAGCAACAACGGCAGCCTCCTACGGATGCAGTGTTTATGAAACAAATATACAAATAACATAAAATAAAAGGTATAACAGCTTTTCTTGCCGTCTACGCTGTTTTTCTAGCCTGGATGCCAGCCGAACTTAGCCCCGCCCACAACATTTTTACTCGGGCAGTTTGGTCTGGACTTGATCGGTAGAGAAGTAATTATGCCCGAACAGAAACTGTTCGGACCAATGAAATTGTCAGGGCGGGCTTTAGACGATGATTGACAGATGATAAACCGTAACGTAATCATCCACGTCACCAAAGAGCGCTTGGGTTAAATTTGTCCTAAACGGAGAACTTCGTATATGCATTCACCTTTACTATTTCTCTCAGAAATGATGATCGTGTTGGTAAGTACTCGGTGTATCCTTAAATTCTTTTTTTACAACACCGGCAAAGATTGTTTACACTCATCTTCTTCTTCTAACTTATTCCAGCGTGCGTGCAGACAGGGCGTGCCAAGTTTTTACAACAAAACCCAACCAATTGCTAACGTTCTTCAAAACTAGCCAAAAACAAGCCGAATAGCTTTCCTGGGGGGTTCTCCGGGGAAAAAAAGGCATTTGGGGGGTAAAATATGTGTTATTTTGGCAGGGCTGGCAGCTAAAAATCGCATTCCTGGGTCTGTATATCACATAATTGGGGTCACTTCAACCTGCGGACTTGGCAACACAGTGCAGTTGAGTTCTGTTGACATTTGACAACTAACGTTATGCGTCGCTCCGTTGCTCTGATTGGTTGTAGGTCTATCCAATTGAGGTCTTTCCTGGTCCGGTTGAAACACGCCCCATAATCACAGCCCAACGGAACAGTATCAGACTCAAATTCTGACTAGAATTGAGTATGACAACGTCAGGCTACTGTTTTTCTCCTCCGTTTCCCTCAAATAAGCAAGGAGTAAGCACCTTTGGCGATAGAAATGATTGTTAATGAGCATACGGAGTGTATGCTCATTGCTCATACGGTCTGCCATGCTTTGTATACATCTAGCTACCACACAATTTCTTGCGCTCAGGCAGTTTGGCGTGACTTGCCTGGAACACTACAAAGTCGTGAGTCGTGGTTTGAAGTTGTAATTTACGGGCTCAAAAACCCGCCTGGAACGCAGCATTAGTGAAGTAAATCAACTTTTTGATGATATTCTAATTATATGACCAGCACCTGTAGTTGTTACAAAACTAGTGTTGATCAAGATTCACAAAGGTGAAGGAGAACTTGGAACAAGAACTTGTTGACAAAAACACTCAGAAGCACCAGTATACATGAACGTTGACCAACAAACACTGAGGGAGAACTGAAGACTAAATACACGGGGCTAACAAGGTGATTGACTAGACACAGGTGAATGACATTACTAAATAACAAGACTCAGCTGGGACAAAGGAACTAATGAGGGTAACCATGGGAACACAGGAGTGGCGGGAAAATGAACAGAGGAACATGTGACAGAATCAAAAACACAACTGAAGCCAGACAGACATGTAACAGTAGTTAAGCAATACAAGAGTTCTGTTTCCCGAATATAGCCTAAGCACGATTGTGATATTGATTATTTGCAATTGTTCAATAATCAAGAAGTTAACGTTAGGTGACTTACATTTTAGACTAAGTATATTGAGGGCGTTTCTTTGAAATTGGCCTCCGAATTGTAAAGGCCACCTCTGCAGGAAATTGATGCTTTTATTTAAAAATATACACCATTCAAGATTTGGGGGTCCGTATTATTATTATTATTTTTTTTTTTATTATAAAAATGTATACTTTTTTTCCAGGAAAGGATGCGTTAAATTGATCAAAAGTAACAGGAAAGACATGTATAATGTTTCAAAATATACTTTCTATTCATCAAAGTATCCTGGAAAAAAAAATTCCACAAAAATTTTAAGCAGCACAACTGTTTTCAACAGTTAATAAATAATAATAATTAATAAATCATATTTGAATGATTTCTGAAGGATCATGTGACACTGAAGACTGGAGTAATGATGCTGAAAATTCAGCTTTGATCACAGGAATAAATTACATATTAAAATATATTCACATAGAAAACAGTTATTTTTAATTGTAATAATATTTCACAATACTACAGTTTTTACTGTATTTTTGATCAAATAAATGCAGCTTTGGTGATCAGAAGAGAGTATGTGTATATCTGTGCATGTTTTAAAGCTATTTTAATTTGCAATGCATCCAGACTATGTTGCTTTATTATTATTATTAGACCATTTATTATTATTATTTTGCTAAAGATTTGGACTTATGATGAAATTTTCATCAGTAAATACTCAAATCATTAAAACACAGGATCTTCATCTTAAATGCTGTTTGAAGGTTCTTTTTTTCAGCGAAATCCCGATAGTGTTCTTTTCCCTACAATCCCAATGGAAAAGTGAGAGAAGATATTTCCACACTCACACTCACACAGTGATGCTGTTATCAGATAACACAAGCACATATCACACAGCCGGCGTGTTTCACACACTGTGAGCATAGACGTCGCTCGATACCCTCACGTTGTCAGACAGCTGTGTGTGTGTGTGTGTGTGTGTGAGAG